>NC_072414.2:48745000-48955000 GCF_028858775.2 Pan troglodytes
AAAAAGGACTGGATTAGTAGCCTAACTGGACAGATGTTCCAGTTGAAGCACTTGTAATCCTCCAACATCAAACTACTTCGGAACTTTTCTATTTACCATAGCTTACTACGGCTAAAATGGTCCTAAGCAAACTTTCAAAGAAGGCAAAGCTTTCTGACATCTACTTTCTGCCTCCTCTCTCCTAGTCTCCCTAGGCTCTGATGCCAACACATAGAAGCATTCCAAGTTCCCTAAAGTAGATGGGTTAGTAATTCCTCCAGAATTGTCTCCACTTCTTCTTCTTCCTAACTTCCAAAGCCATGCCTAAACGACTGCTCCCAACTGTGTTTATCAGATTACTGCAGGTAAATTCCTACCAACTACTAATGCCAAAATATCACACCACAAATGACTTGCTAATTGCAGAAGGAAATGCTTACAATGGAAAGATAGCTTGTCACCACCTTATCTAAGAGATCAAATTTTGGATTATTAATAAGACAAGCCTACTTTATGTGCCTTTGGATGTTGTATGCAATGAAGCATACTGCATGGCTTATGAAGTATTCCTGTCAAAAAAATATTAAACATAAATATATTCAAGCCTTTAGACCCAATTCCAAGTTTAGAGAAAACAGAGAGGATAGGGGGAACAAATTTAAACACTATGAGGAGGGACTATCACTAAAACATGGAATATGGGTTATTCTGAAAGACTACAGACCAGGTCTCTTCAAAAGGTCAATGTCGCCCAGTGCTGTGGCTCACATCTGTAATCCCAGCACTTTGGGAGGCCGAGGCAGGTGGATCACTTGAATCCAGGAGTTTGACACCAGCCTAGGTAACACGGCAAAACCCCATCTCTACAAAAAATACAAAAATTAGCTGAGTGTGGTGGCGTGCTCCTGGGTTCCCAGCTACTCAGGAGGCTGAGGTGGGAGGATGGCTTGAGCCCAGGAAGGAGGTCAAGGATGCAGCGAGCCAAGACTGCTCCACAGCGCTCCATCCTGGGACACAGAGCAAGTACCTATCTCAAAAAAAAAAAAAAAGACTGAAAAGGAATTTTGAAGAAATGGGGGGAAATGTGAATATATACTACACCACATGTTAGATTTTAAGGAATATTCTTCACTTTCTTAAGTGTGATTGCGGTATTGTTACACAGAAAAATGGCCTTGATCTCTTACAAAATACATACTGACACACATACAGCATTTAGGGCTGAACTGTCATATCCGTAATGCACTTTGAAACGTTCAGAAAACAGAATGTGAGATAAGTGGAAAAATGCAAATATGGCAAAAAGGTAGCGTTAAAACTAGGTGTTCAAATGGGCTATTTAACTTTCCAATATTTTCGAAAAAACAGCAAGTTGCAAAGTTAAGAAATTAACTCGAAAATAAAAATATAAAAGCCAGGCTAGATGGTGCACACCTGTAATCCCAGCTACGGAGGCTGAGGTGAGAGGTCAGCTTGAGCCCAGGAGTCTGAGACCAGCCTGGGCAACATAACACCCGCATTTCAAAAGTAAAGTATAAAAATATCAACGAAAGGGCAATTGAGTAATATTTCTTAAAATCTTTAAGTGAGCCTCCTTGCCTATTCTCATCTACCTCATTCCCACAAAAATGGTATATACTAGAGTTGAGCACCGGAGAAGGAGTCAGAAGACCTAAGGTTCTATTAATATAATTGGCCTTGGCTCTTCCTAGTCAGTGACCTCATTAAAGTCCTCTCCCTGAGGCTCTGTTTCCTCGCCTGCAAAATGATTCCAGCAACCCAGACCACTTGAAAAGGGGCTAAGAGATACAAATCAGGGGTTATCAATGAAAGGCACAAAAGCAAGACACAATTACAACAGTATTTGTAGTGATGTTAAAACATCAGAGGCACACAGCCCTAACAATGGTATAAGCAAACCAGTGCCTTCCCTGGTTAAGTTTCTGCGTGGAGACAGCTGGAGTTGGCACAGCAGTCCCCCAAAGCAGGACACCTTACAGATGCTAAGAGGCAGCTTTTGTGCTTTAAAGCTGTCCTTCTAGCGTTCCATTTTATGTTTCATGGCACTAAAAAAGACAAATTCTGTCCAAACCTGAAAATAAAGCCAAATATTTAAGATGACAGATTTTTTTTTTTTTAAACAAATCTTCGCAAACAAAGGCCTTTGGCCAAAGGTCTCCCGTGCTTGCAGAAGCGGGTTCACCTTGACGTTTTTCCTCTCCAGCAGATTTCTCCTTAAAAGCGTTAAAACTTGAGATAAGTTGGGAGGAATTCCTTCCATCGCTGGAGCAGGCTAAAACCTCAGAGTGAGATCATTCTTTCCGTCTCAGTAAGTGAACCTTGCAAAGCTCAGAAAATTTTGTCTCCAACTCCACGTTTCTCCTCAGGGCCCTTCTTCTGTAGACAATAACGGGAATTCTATGGCAGAGGAGGGGAGGTCTCTTTGACAAAAATGAGGGTGCAAACGTGGAACGACCGGTCATCTGGGCAAAATGAGGGGCCCTGTGCCTGCAAATCCCGAATCCCCTTTGGTCTCCTTTCCTACGACTGAAGAGACACGGGGGTGGGCTGTGGTGTGAGGAGCATGGGTCTTGGCCAAACATCGGCACAAAATGTACCAAAGGGAGTTGCCTCCAGAGAGAAAAGCCAAAACCAGGCTGGGGACAAACAGGCGCACACGCCTGGGAGAGGAGGTGGCGGAGGAGCAGAAGGCGGCGGCCTGCGCGGCCCAGGCCTGCAGCAGCCGAGGCGGCTGCCGCGTCGCGCCGGGATCCCTCCTCCCCCGCCTGGGCCGACGCAAGATGGCGGTCCGGCCGCCGCCGCGCAGCCGGTCTCCTCCCCCGCGCTCTGGGCGCTCCCGACGACCCACGCCGGCCTCAAGACCCCCAGTCCAGCGCCCCCGGAGTGAGGCGGCGCAGGCCGCGCGGGAGGGCCTCTGCCTGCTGCAGCGCAGGGCGGGCGGGGGCGGGGGGCGCTTACCGTGAGCGGAGCGGATCGGCCTGACTGGAGCCCTGAGGAGGAGGAGAAAGAGGAGGAGGAAAAGGAGGAGCACGAAAAACTACACTGCGGCGACGGCGGCGGCTCCCATTGCGGAGCTGGCAGCCGAGCCGTGGAAAGGGGGGGCTCTCGTGCAGCCGGCGCGCTGCCTCATGGGTAGGCTCCGGGTCAGCCTCCCCGTGTCCGAGCTCCCTGTCTTCTCGCCGACGCGGGAGGCGGGCACCGGCATGTGCGCCGCGTCGCGGGCCCTCGAAGACCCACGCGCCCCGCCATGCGCCGGTCGGGGGCGAGGGCCAGGGCCCTGCCCCCATGTGGGTGCGAGCTGCTGGCTGGTGTGGCCGGGAGGCAGCCCCAAAATCCGGACTGCTCGGAATTTGCAGGCGAGGAGCCGTGCGTTCCGGGCCCTCCGCGTGTGTAACGACCCCCAGTCCGTTGGCTTGGAAAGTGAAAAGGTCATGGGATACAGCCGCCGTTCGAAAGAAGCAAGGGGCCTGCGGGTCGAAGACTAAACCAGAAGAGAAAAAGGAATCGTCCGTTTCTTTAAATAACGAGCTGATTTTACCAAGTCTGTTTTAAATGTGTGGTTTTGCTTGCGTCCCCTGTCGAAGTCAAATACGAAGAGACGAATCTGTACATTTAGCGTTTTATTTGGGACACAGGAATTGCAAGTTCAGGTTATTTACACATACAGGGTGGTCTTCAGTATGTCAGAAGAACAAAGAGGAGTTAGGGGGTTTTATTTTTTTTTTAAAGTTATCTATTGTTTTTCTAGAAAGTTCTTTGACATTTAGTAAAGTTTTGGGTAGCTGGTTAGTTCTGATTGGTGAGGGAAGGGGCTTCGTAAAGCTTCCCCTACAGCTGCAGCAGGTTCTTTGAGAAGCTAAAACCTGAAGATAAAACCTGTTTCAGGTTACAGCAGGCGGTTTCAGCAGCCAGGCTTGCTGAGAATTCCATTCTTAGAGCAATGTTATGTGCCCTGAGGGCTTCCCCCAGCACTGGCTTCTCCATTCTTTTAGTTGGCTATGACAAGAGTGACCCAATTAGAATGATTAACTTGCACACTCTAATTCCTAACTCTGCCATCTGCATATTAACCTGTAATAGCATTTTTTAAAGTTTGACAACGAGAAGTATAAGCAATTTACAAGAAGAACACTTGCCAAGATACTGCTTGCGTAAATACTTGCTAAAGGTTGTATTCTGATCTGTAAGGAAAGTTTCCTAAACTGATTGTCTTCTCAAGAGCAATGGCATTACTAGTGCAGCTTGTGAGTGACCAAGACTTGAAATCTTGCCTGTTAGGATCCATAACAGACACCCTGTTCAATCACTGAATCTTGCTAATTCGTCTTCCTATTTGAATTCAGTTTCTTCTCTCTCATCTGGCTTTCCCCAGTTTTTCTCAAGTGTTTATCATTACTGTAGTCTCCATATTGATTACTGCCCCCAAATTAATCTTCCCCAAAGACCACCTGGATCACTCCTACTTGGAGTGATCTGGTGTACTTGGAGGTAACCATGACCTATCCTTCTCCCAAATGGGCCTGGGATCATCTACCCAGCTTTCCCTTTTCTGCTGGCCCTGAAAATAAACTTTACAGGAAAAGACAGAAAATAGTCAAAACAGCAAACATGGAAAGTTTAAAAATTCCAAAATCTTGGAACATTCTTAAGACATCGTTTTTCAAATGTCCCTAAAGGTTAGCAAAGCATGCTACAGTGTCAGGCGAAATTACAACAAATTTAAAGATCTCGGTTGGCTTTATTGCAATTCTAGATTCAGGCACCACTTCATTCAGTAAAACAGAATAGGTGTTCCCATGAATGGAGCAGATGTGGTTGGCTTTATAGACAGAAAATGGGCTGAAGAAAGAAGAAACAACAAAAAACAAGTTGGTCTTTTCAAAGTTACTTTCCTTGTAAGGTGGGGCAGTGAGACAGAATAATAGAAAGAAAACTGATTGGTTAATACCAGGTTACTCCAGATTAATATTGTAAGAACAACAGCAGCCAGGTGTGGTGGTGTGTACCTGTAGTCCCAGCTACTGAGGAGGCTGAGGCAAGAGGATTCCTTCAGTCCAGGAGTTCAAGGCTGCAATGAGCCATGATCCTGCCACTGCAGTCCAGCCTGAGCAACAGATCAAGACCTTGTCTCAAAAACAAACAAAAACGACTTAAAACAGGGAACTTCATTATCATGGGGATTGAAGGTTTAAACTGGCCTGTTTGGGAAATTAGGCTGTTATCTCTCTCCTGATTTCTCAGAAGGCCACATAACAACTCAGTTTCAGTTTTGTGAGCATGGGTAACTCCACGTTGGTTTTTAGTCTAGTCTGCTGGGGCTTAGTGCAGGAGTTTGGTCCAAAATAATGGCATCCTCATAAAAAGGAATGAAATAATGGCAGTTGCAGCAACCTGGATGGAATTGGAGGCCATTGTTCTAAGTGAAGTAACTCAGAAATGGAAAACCAAACATTGTATGTTCTCATAAGTGGGAGCTATGTTGTAAGGATGCAAAGACATAGTAATGATAGAGTGGACTTTGGGGACTCCGGGGAGAACGTGAGAGGGGAGTGAGGAATAAAAGACTATACGTTGGGTAGAGTGTATACTGCTCGGGTGATGGGTGCTCCATAATCTCAGAAATCACCACTAAAGAACGTATTCATGTAACCAGACACCACCTGTTCTCCAAAAACCTATGAAAATAAAAAGTAAAAATAATAAAATGATGGCATCCTATTATTTTTATTTATAACAAGATGAAAGAGAAGATTGCACTCTGTATTCTAGAGTCTAGTCCTCACTTTGTAGATACAAAAGCTCAATGTTGCCAGTCTCCAGAACTAATTTGAATCCTGGGGGATGATTCATACCAACCAAACTTACTGAGACTCATGTGTAAACCAAAATTGCAATTATTTTTTGTTGTTGTTCATGAAAAACACAACTGCCATGGAGACCAAAAAGCTGGTTAACGTATTTTCATTCAAAGGAAGATTTACATGAGAGGCCAAATTACAAAAGATGACTCATGAGAATAGAATCAGCACACAGGAAGTTATTTGGATGATTCTGACATCGTCCTTCAAACTTCTGACATCATACGCCCTTGGCCTCTAGAACGCCGTTCTTTTGGTTCTCCTGACTTACGGTCTGAGCTTTCCCATCATTTTTTATGAGCTTCTCTGACTTACATTCTCAGCCTGTTTTACATGTTACACACTTGCTATAGATATCCTCACAGTACTCATTCTCCTTAAGTGAGATTATGCTCCACATCCTTACCTGAATTATTGCAGTGAATATGGGTGATCTCCCAGCTTTCATTCCACAATTACTTTGTGTTCATCCATGCAATTTGGACAGACGTAATACACCGCACAGCAGGTCCAAGAATTGTCCAACTGGCCAAAAGTTATCAGAGTTACCCTCACCCTTTGAACTAGTTTTTGTTTCAGAGGCCAATCAGAGGGAAGCCTAGGATTTTTGTTTTATTGCAGAGAATACGGAAGTTCTTTTTTTTCTCTGAATGGTATGGCATTCAAATGTAAATACTGGAAGAGCTACATTCTCCCTCTTTTTTTTTTTTCTTTGCTACTAAGTAGAGCCAACTGAAAATAAAGCCAACACGTGAAGGAGGAATAGCTGGGAGAATCAATCATAGGGAAAGGAAGCCAATCCCTGAGAGAATCATAAACCTTCAAATAAAACATCACCGGAACCCATACTGCCTCTAGACTTTTCTGGTTTATGAGCTAATAAATTCCCTTTGTTGTTTAAGCTGAAGGGATCCAGAATAAGCCATTGTGGCATAAAAATTATTTTGAGCTGAATATGTTTATGTTCCTGAAATCCCTTATCTACCTAAAAGCAGAGCCTTTCAAAAGAACCCAAAAGAACTCAATTGTTATAAATTCCCTCCAGGGAGCAACCAAGGAAGATTGAGTCACCGTCAGAGACTGTGAGAATGTCACCACATCTAAACAGACATTGTCAAAACAACTATGATATCTCCCATCTATTCTCCAAAGGGCCCATTTATCTTTCCCAAAAGTCATTTCCATAAGTGCCCTTTCTGCTCCTTCCCCTTCTAAGAAGTCATTTGTTTTCCCATAAGTGCTTTTCTCCCCCTCCCCTTCAGGGAAGTATATCAGTCTCTAAGCCCCAAATTCTAACTACCCTCTGGAGTCAACACTTCCTTGTGATCTCCTTACGTACATATGTGATTAAAATCTGTCTTCTCTTGTCCTTTGTCAGTTTATTCACAGGCCCCCAATTATAGAACCTCAAAAAGTAGAAGAAAAGTTTTTCCTCCCCCACAAGGCCAATTTGAGTTGAATTTTCTCTTACCTGCAACTGAAATCATCGTTAAGTGTGACAGAGATAATGATACATATTCACCATCTTATTTTCCTCTTTGCACCCAGGAAACCTATGTTTCCCAGCTTCCTTACCTTTTATATTGGGCTGTGTAACTAATTCTGGACAGTGGAATGTAAACAGAAGCAGTGACCCTCCCATGCAAGCCTGACCTTAAAACTTCCAGTAATTTATAGTTCCTATTTGTTTTTCACACACCAGTCAGCTAGATACAGAAAACTCTGAGAAGCTGGGGGATGGCAGCAACATTATATAGAAGGACTCTGGGTTTCTTAAAAATTGCATCAACACACTGATCCTCACTGGACTGATTGGAGCAAAAAATAAACCTTTATTGGGTTAAGACCCTGAGATTTGAGGGTGATTTGTTGCAATAGCTCAAATCACTAACTCTGATTAATAATAGTGATGGCCTACAATGACAAAAACTAAAATGTGTGTCATTAGCTTAGCACAGCAATCAGTTGGGAATCGAGGAAATAGATGTAGGAGGGTGGACAGCTGAAGGTTCACTTTAGGCAGTGGCTAAACTCTTGCTTACGATATCTCACAAGGCAGATTAGTATCTACATAACTTGTAGAGCTAAGGGAAGAGTTCAGAAAGCAATATTAATGGTAGGTGTTGGTGATTTTTGATATTTTTAGCAAGATGTTATCAGAAGGAGATTAGCATAGAACAGAATTAACCAGTTTATTGTTGGGGGGCGAAGGAAATTTTTCACATCTGAAGGTTTAAGTCTGCTGAAATTACCAACAATAGAGAGAATAACAGGAGAAAAGGCATAGAAAGGTATTCACATGGTACTGTGCACAGGAGTCATACAAAACATAAGACTCAAAGAAGGGCCAGACAGTTGACACTCAAGTACCCTCTTCATAGCGGAGAAGAAAATAGAAGACATAAGCAATTTTGAGGGGTAGCAAATGATTTTCAGAAGACGCGAATGAGCTCAAAGAACAGACAATGGTCTGGGACAAAGTTTTCTGAGCTCTGAGGGAGGTGGCAACAAGTTGAAGGAAGGTGAGGGGCAATAGAACACCAATAGAATAGGTGTTCCCATGAATGGAACAGATGTGGTTTACTTTATAGACACATAAAGGACTGAAGAAAGAAGAAACAACAAAAAACAAGTTGGTCATTTCAAAGTTACTTTCCTTGTAAGGTGGGGCACTGAGACAGAATAATAGAAAGAAAACTGATTGGTTAATATCAGGGTACTTCAGGTTACTATTGTAAGAACAACAGCAGCCAGGTGTGGTGGTATGTACCTGTAGTCCCAGCTACTGAGGAGGCTGAGGCGGGAGTATTCCTTCAGTCCAGGAGTTCAAGGCTGCAGTGAGCCATGATCCTGCCACTACATTCCAGCCTGAGCAACGGAAATGAACAAAGACGGTCTTCTTATGCAGATAAAGTCTCCCAGGTAATCTCAGTTGCCCTGAGAAGAATAGAGGAACAGTCTGTCTGGGCATGATGATGACTTTTAGTCTTTTCTCTTCTCCTTATGGTTAATCTTCACTGGTTATTTGATGAGATTCCTAGGGAGGAGGCTTTAGAACAATTGCATTTCTTTGGAAATGCAATTTCTTTTGAAAAAAGTTTTCTTCTGAAAGATAAGGGAACTTCCAGGGAGAGCCTCTCCCTGTGTTTGGGGGTTGCGAGGACAGAAGAAGTTTAGAAAGTCCTTTATTCTTAGGCAACTTCTAAGCGTTTCCAAGTTTCTTTAATTCAGAAGTGCTCAGCACACCCCAAAGCACCATACTTTGAGGTATCGTTCTCTGAGCCCTAACATTACAAACAGAAATGAAAGGGAATAGAGAGAGTCCACCACTGGGGACTTTGCAGGGTTGGAAAACACTACTTCTTCTACATTCCAAACAGAGATGTGACTTTCAAAGGCTTTGAGCAAGGAAGCACCAGTAGAATCTGAACAAAGTGACTTGCACTTAGGAAAAGATCAGATTACATATGTTTCAGATAGCACCTATTATTTCAGATAGCCTCAAAGTAACGGCCATTAAATTGAAAAAGAAAAATTTAGTCAAAAAAACAGAGAAATAGGCAGCTTTTAGAACTATGCCTCCAGAATAAATACTGTTGATGCTTCAGTATTTAAAGGTAGGTGATATTCATCTACCTTTTTTGAGTGTTCCCATTACCTGAAGTTTCACTGTGCTTCTGTTTTCGACAGCTGGGATCTGCAACTCTTTTTCACAGGACTGTCCTTAGGCTTTTGGAACTACTTTGCATGCTTTCACAAGGACTGGAAGTCCCTGGGAAATTATATCCCTCAAGGGCAGTTCTTAACCAATGACTGATAAATGCAGGAGTATGGAAGCTTTAGCTCCCCCTGTCTTGGGTAGGAACAATTTAGACACATAACTTACACTCCAGAATTTCCCTGTAGGATCAAGCTGAATATACCCTCTGTAGGGTTTTACCTACAGCTGTATCCTTGGCTTGTGGGCAAGTTAAACTACTATTTATTCCAGTTCCACAGCCACCCTTCTTGCTTTGTGATGCTGGGAGCTAGGACTCTACAAAACAACTTCGTGCCTTGCCAGTTGCTGGTAGGCTCTGCCAATAGGGGGAACTAAAGAGGGACTGGAAGACTGGAGGAAGAAGAAGGGCTTTGCTCCTTCCTGTTTGCCTGCTTTTTCTTCCTGTCTTCATGAATCCAGCAACTTTTCATCACTCCAGCAGTGACAATTCAATCCTGTAACAGAGGCTCCCAGCACCATATATTGAATAGGGTATCCTTTCCTTAGTGTGTATTTTTGTTGACTTTGTCAAAGGTCAATTGGTGGTAGGTATGTGGCTTTATTTCTGGGCTCTCTATACTGTTCCATTGATCTATGTGTCTGTTTTTACATTACCATGCTGTTTTGGTTACTATAGCCTCGTAGTATATTTTGACATCAGATAATGTGATGCCTCCAGCTTTGCTCTTTTTGCTTGGAGCTTTGGCTCTTCAGGATTTTTTTTTTTTTAATTCCATAAGATTTTTTTTTTTCTTGTGACAGAGTCAAAGTCTGTCACCCAGGCTGGAGTGCAGTGGCACAATCACAGCTCACTGCAGCCTCAACATCCAGGACTCAAGTGATCCTCCCACCTCAGCTTCCCAAGTAGCTGCACTACAGACACATGCCACCATACTCAGCTAAGTTTTCTCAAATTCTTTCTAGAGGTGGGGTCTCGCTATGTTGCCCAGGCTGTTCTCAAACTCCTGGGATCAAGCAATCTGCACCTCGACCTCCCAAACTGTTGGGATTATAGGCATGAGCCACCATGCCTGGCATTGGTTCTATAAGAATTTGAAGATTGTTTTTTCTAATTCTGTGAAAAATGACATTAGTAATTTGATGAGTTGCATTGAATTCATAGATTGCTTTAGGCAGTATGGTCATTTTAGTGATACTGTTTCTTCCAATCCATGGGTTGTTTTTCTATTTGTGTCATATACAATTTCCTTCACCAATGTTTTATAATTCTTGTGGAGATATTTCACCTCCTTGGTTAAATGCATTCCTAGGTATCTTATTTTTTTTTCTTTTGCAGCTATTGTAAATGGGATTGAGTTCTTGATTCGGTTCTCAGCTTGATTGTTATTGGTGTATAGAAATGCTACTGATTTTTGTATGTTGATTTTATATCTTGAAACTTTACTGAAGTCGTTTGTCAAATCTAGCAGTCTTTTGGAGGAGTCTTTAGGAGTTTCTAAATATAAGGTCATGTTATCAGCAAACAAAGATAATTTGACTTTCTCTTTTCCAATTCAGATGCCTTTTATTTCTTTCTCTTGGCTGATTGGACTAGCTAGTATTTCCAGTACTATATTGAATAGGAGTGGTGAAAGTGGGCATCCTCGTGTGTTCCAGTTCTTAAGAGGAATGCTTTTAACTTTTCAGTAAAATGTTGGCTGTGGGTTTTCATATGTGGCTTTTATTATTTTGAAATATGTTCCCTCTGTGCTCACAACGTTACAACATTTTTATTGTCTTTTACAAAAGTAATGGTCTGCAGCGGATTGGAATTCTTTTTAATTGGTCCTTTCCTACAGATAGTTTGAGAAGCTCCATTTTTTTTTTTTTTTTTTTTTGAGATGTATTTTCGCTCTTGTCACCCAGGCTGGAGTGCAATGGCGCAATCTCGGCTCAGTGCAACCTCCGCCTCCCGGGTTCAAGCAATTCTCCTTCCTCAGCCTCCCGATTACCTGGGATTACAGGTGTGTGCCACCACACCCGGCTAACTTTTGTATTTTTAGTAGAGACGGGGTTTCACCATGTTCGCCAGGCTGGTCTCAAACTCCTGACCTCAGGTAATCCACCGGATTTGGTCTCCCAAAGTGCTGGGATTACAGGCATGAGCCACTGCGCCCAGGTGGAGAAGCTCCATTCTAACATTACTTCTAGCCTGACCCCTAAAACTTGTTAACATCCTCCCAGCTTTTTTTGTTCTTGGGTCAGTCAGATGCAGAGGATCGACCAGAGTATTCTGAGCTCTAGAAGACATGGGAGCTATTGCAAAGAAGTAACCTGAGGTTTCCGAACGGTTGATGGAATAGAAATATCTCCCCCACCAAAATCAGAGGATTGCTCTGAACCATGAGGTGCATAGAAAATAAACCTTATTATCTTAAGCCAGTAAGAATTTTTGGTAATTTGTTTTAGTACCTAGTGTTAGTTATCCAAATACAATGTCATTGAATTTTCCTGTGATACTGACTTTTATCTATGTGGCCATGATTTCTGAATTTATACCTTCAAACCACATCCCTCTCCAAAGTATCAGAGCCATATATCTTATCACAAACTTGAAAACTCCTTGTAACTATCCCACAGGACCTAAAAGCTCAACATTTCTAGAACTAATTATGCTTCTTTCTCTTTTTCTTTCTGTATTCCATTTTGTTGAATCATATCACCACTCCTTCAGTTATCCAACTCTGAAAACTGAGAGTAAACCTCATCTTCTCTTTCTCTAACCCACTATAACCAACTGACCCTGTACCATGTTCTGAAGAGTCTACCTTCTTTGTATTTCCCCAACACTTACTTTACTCTCAATTCCTAGTTATTCTACAATATCTCGCTTGAATTACTACAAAAATATTTTATTGTATATTCTTGCAATTAATTCCTTCCAGTGTCACAGGAACAACTTTTCAGAAAGCAAATATAAGTGTGTAATATCCATACCTCAAATATATATTAACCATTTTCATAGTTCTTGAGATAAACTTCGTACATAAAATGACATACATGGTGCATTAGACACTATGGATTGGCCACTTTAATGTCCCTCCATTCTCCTAATAGGAGATGATGGAAATCTAAAAAAAATTAAAATAAAAAAATAAAAAAACAAAAAAACCCTAAATTCTCCATACAGTAGTGCCACCAGAGCACCAGATGTAGTAGATTCTGCCAATTTGATGTGCTACCACCAGATTTGGAAGATAAAAATGAGGTAGAAGTGATATTCTGTTGTTGTTGCTATTGGCAAGCAAAGTTATGAAGATGTTGGTGTTAAGAGGCAATTACAGTAGTTAAACTTGGAGTCCTGATATCCATTCACCAGCTTCATGGATGTGAGAGGCAACTGATGCAGCCTCAATGGTAACAGCAGCAGTGGCTTCCTGAATCCTAGATCTCAGCTATGAAGTTATAGCAGCCCCTTGATTTCTATTCTTCCATCTTTTCTGCCAATGTTATATTTCCCCGAATTAAATACTTTTCTATATGAAATACCTATTTTCTCTTTCTCCTACATTATAACTTGACCAATTAACATTACATAACATACAAGGCTTGGCCAGGCACCATGGCTCACATCTGTAATCCTAACACTTTGGGAGGCCGAGGCGGGTGGATCACCTGATGTCAAGAGTTCGAAACCAGCCTGGGCAACATGGTGAAACCTCGTCTCTACTAAAAATACAAAAATTAGCTGGGCATAGTGGTGGGTGCCTGTAATCCCAGCTACTCAGGAGGCTGACACAGGAGAATCACTTGAACCCAGGAGGCAGAGTTTTCAGTGAGCCAAGATTGCACCATTGTACTCCAGCCTGGGCCACAGAGCAAAAACTCCATCTCAAAAAAAAAAAAAAGTGGCTTTCATGATGTATCTCCTATTTCTTTCACCAACAATTTCATGACACTTTTCCATGACCGCTCCGTACACATCCATCCCCATACGTTGTATTTAAGCTGTGCTAAACTATTGCACATCCACAAGTGTGCCATTTTCTCATGACTCTTTCTATTTCAAAGGCCATTTTTACCCTTTGTCAACTCTCTAACTCCTCCTTATTCTTTAAGATTCAACTTGAACCTAATCTATCTACTCTGGGAAGACTTTCCTGATACCTCTGCCTCCATCTGTGTGCTTGTAATGGAAATTCCTCATTCTTACTTTTTGCCACACGGCATCTGAGTCCCCTACCTATGTTTGAGATGTTGCTATTATGAGATGGAGGCTTCTGTCTCTTTAAAAACTGAAAAAGCCAAATGCTTGCTTTCCCACATCCCTTGTAATCAGGGCATGTGCATGTGATCTAGGATCTGCCAATCAAATACATATGTCCCAGATTTTGAATTAGAAGCTAATGGCATGAAAAAGAGCATTTTTTTTGCAGAACTCTGACAATGTATAGCAACAAAGAAGGCAGCTAAAATCAATTTTTAGAGGCAATAGTGCCAGTAGTTATAGCAACAGTGTTGTATTAGTGGTGTGGGCAGTTATAGTGGGAGTGTCTGTGCTACTGGCAATAACAGTGGTGTCCTCTCCAGCCTAGTTTTGTGTGATTTTGGAAGTTGTACCTGGTTGCATAGTCTCTGGGACTGGTTTTTAGACCTTTCAAGAGACTTTATGTACTAACCAATAGCTCCTTAATAAATTCCTTTTCTGCTTAAATACTCCAAAATCTATTTCTACTGGTTATAACCAAGAGCTTTGAGTTAGATAATCCCGCTCTGCTTTTTCCAATTGCACTGTGTATGTGTGAGTTTGGATTATTGTTCAGCAAATATTTGCTCCTATAGACTCCAATTATAGTTTCTTTCCTGCCCTATTGACATTAGTCTTGATCATATGTTTTGGGTTTTGGCCAATGGGATGTCAGCATCTGTAATTCAGTGGTTTGACATATGCTATGTGCTTGAGCTTGCCCTCCTATTCCAGTTATGAGAAGAGTATTTCCCAGGTTGCTGCTGATTATTCAGCCTAGTCCCTGAGTGAGACACATGGAACAGACCACATACCCCAGGCACCTTCTGGTCCAAAGACGAGGAACATATGGAGCTGACCTAAACCCAAGCTGTATCCTAGAGCCCAAAACCCAGGGGTTGGAGTCTTACCTATCTAGCCCACAGACTTATGACCTACAGAATACAATTGCTATTTTAAATCACTGCATTCTTATGCAGTATTGTGTCCATAGCTGACTAAAACAGTATGTAATTATTATTAATAGTTACAGCCATAGCCAGTCTGTATTATAATTATTGGTTTACTGGTCTGTTGCTCTCTACTAGACTGTAAGTTTGTTGTGAGTGGAGACTGTGTCTTATTGGTCTTTACATTTTAATGCTTATTACAAAACCTACACCAAGACTCTGTGAATGTTTGACAAATGCATAAACAAATGAAGGAATAAATGGCAAGCATTCTTTGCATTTTTTGGTCTATTGCACCACTATAGGAGCCGTGTAGGACAATATGTCTTTATTAAAATATTTCTTCTGCTGCCAAAGTATGGTAAAATTGATTAGATTGAGGTGGATTGAATTATAGCATAGCAATACATTCATCTTTTCCTGAGACTATTCTCTTTTTATCTTGTGTGAAGTTTTGGGCACTCCTCAATCAGGTAAAAACACAGGACCAGCTCATAATAAATATGCTCAATGAATTTCATTTTAACTTGCTTTCCAGAATTCCTTAGTTACTGATTTACACACAGACCCTTCTGCTTCTTTATAGATAGTTGGTTACTTCTATTATGTACAGATTCTACTAGTTTCACTCTCAAATATTAGATTAATTTGTTTGCTATCAATTTGGGCTTATCTTTAGTATCTCATTATTGATTTCATGTACCAAATACCTAACCCATAGCTGAGACATAATAAAAGTTTGTTAAATCAATTTGGCATTTGTTATATTAATAGTCTCCAGAGTATGTAAAATTTTGATGCAATCATTTTGACTAGGGTACATTTTGGTACAGACTAAAATAGAAACTCTCATACTTTTTTTTTCTTATTTTGACATAATGTGCAAAATGACTGTTTTCAGCCCATTCCTGAGCCTCCTGCAATTACTGACATCCTCAGCTAGGGTGAAGATCAGAAATGTGATGAAGCTTAGGAATGAAGTGAGTATAAGGAATGAGGTATAAACAATAAAAATTAATTTATATTTTATCATAACCATGGCCATTTTGATGAGTCTGTAACTACAGCAAAGTGACTATGTCAGAAACAGAATTGAAAGCTATGCGTACATTCTGTCTCCCTACGTTTAAGCCCTAAAGCAGTAGTAGTAAGGTACTGGACCATAAATAGATATGTTGTCTATAATGCAGAAAGTCAATCAATTTCTTGGGAAAGCAAAACTGCTTGAATTAAAACCAGAAAATAATTTCTCTATTGGGTCATTACAGGCAAGATTCTATGTATGGTATGTCTTAATCCAGAGGTAGATTTTCTTGTATCCAGAAAAATGAATGAATTGCAAATCCTTCCAATGGCCCTCTTTCAGCTGAGCTTTTAACATACAGTGAACAGCTCTGAATTTGAGATTAACTCTCCTGAGAAATACCTAGAAAACATCTATTCATCGTCACTAATTAAGTACAGAGCCTTATGTTTTAATAATCAGCAGAGCTGGGGGGGTAGCATTGACATTTTCTGGCAAAGATTAAAACATAAAAAAAGCTACATGGATAGAAAGTCACTCCACCTGGTACTTGGAGTTGTGCCAAAGAAATAAAGTACTAGGAATAAGGATGAGATTGTCTTCAGAAAGTAATGTGTGTCCCCTCTGAATTACAGACAAATGAGTTACTGATGTTTCAGAGTTCCACACCATAAAACATGGCAGCAATAATTTTAGTATGGAAAATGTTAAATACCATCACCACCCTTTAACAATAAAATTTGTATACTAAAATATCTGTAGAGCATCAAGATGTTAATTTCTTATTATAGAATGGCCCACCTGAAACTTGCCTGCTTTTTGAACTTAATATTGGCCCAAGATGGCTACAGTTGAAATTTATCAGGTATGAAAGTGGAATTTTAAATGACATATTAAATAAGCAACACATAAATGAAGCTTCAAATTTGTAGATGATGAGTGGAATAGTGTTTTTAAAATGGAATAGCCTGTGTTGCAAACATTTGAGATCTATAGTGAGATGGACAAGTCATCTGAAATGAGTTTCTTCATTAGTTCTGGAACATCCCTAGTCATTATTTCTTAAAATGTTTCCTCTGCTCCTTTCTCTCCTTCCTCTTCTTTTATAACTCTGACTTAAAAATGTTAGATTCCCCCACTCTCCTCCATGTCTCCTAACTTTTCTTATATATTTTCTTTTTTGTCTATTTATGCTACATTCTGCATAATTTCTTAATATATTTGTCTTCTAATTTGCTGTTATATTTATCCACTGATTTTTTTTTTAGGAGACAGAGTCTCACTACGTTGCCCAGACTGGACTCAAGCTCTAGGGCTCAGGCAATCCTCCCACCTCAGCCTCCCAAATAGCTGAGATTACAGGCACACACCACCAAGCCCAGCCTGTCCACTGATTTTTTATTTTTTCATTTTTTATATTTATTTCTATACAATACCATTGGTTCTTTTCAAATATGGTCACTTGTTAGAGTATTTTGATGTTTTAAATTGTAAATAGGCTCTGTCTGATAATTCATGTATCTGCTAAATTTCATGTGTATATTTTTTCTCATGAGATCTTTTCTGTTTGTGTGTGTGTATGTGCATGTGCACATGTGTGTTTTACTGTACACTGATTAGTGTCCCTAAAATATTATGTAAAGGAATTCTTCGAGGCCTAGGATGAAGGTTACCTTCTTTCAGTGAGGATTTTCCTCTACCAGTCAGAACCACATTATCCAACTTCATGGTTTCATGTTCCCTGACTATCCAAACCCAGCTCTGTAATTCTTGGTGGGGCACAACTTTTCAGGGAGGAGTTCTCTCCTTTTCTTTTTACATCTGTTCTTCTCAGTGTTAAGGCAACATTCACCTCTACCCCTGGGAGTATGGGAGTGTAGTATAACTAAATATCTGAGATTGGGTAATTTATAAAGGAAAGAAATGTTTTTTGTTTTTTGTTTTTTTTTGAGACAGAGTCTTGCTCTGTCACCCAGGCTGGAGTGCAGTGGCGTGATCTCGGCTCACTGCAACCTTCACCTCCTGGGTTCAAGCGATTCTCCTGCCTCAGCCTCCCAAGTAGCTAGGACTATAGGCTCCTGCCACCATGCCCAGCTAATTTTTGTATTTTTAGTAGAGACAGAGTTTTACTATGTTGGTCAGGCTGGTCTCGAACTCCTGACCTCGTGATCTGCCCTCCTCGGACTCCCAAAGTGCTGGGATTACAGGCATGAGCCACCGCACCCAGCCAGAAATGTACGGAGGCTGGGAAGTCCAAGATTGAGGGACTGCATCTGGTGAGGGCCTTTTTGCTGGTTGGGACTCTTTGCAGAGTCCTCAGGCATTATAGGGTATCACATGGTAAAGGGGTTTATGATAGGTGGCCCTACTGGCTTTTTTAAATAACAGATCTACTCTAGTGATAAGTAACTCATTCCCAAGATAACTCATTAATTTATTAATCTGTTAACCTACTAACTCATTAATCCATGAATGGACTAATACATTCAGGAGGGCTCTGCCTGTTAAAGGCCCACTTCTTAAAAGTGTTTCCTTGAGGATTAAGTTTCAACATGAGTTGAAACCATAGCAGTATATTTCAGGTTTTCTTTTACTCTGAGGGTGACACCCCTTTGGGGTGCTAGCTCAGTTAGGGAGGGGTCATCTGGTAGGATCCCCTCCTTGGATAGGCCCTGGGTACATCTGCTAAAACCAAGGTTCAAATCTGTCCAGATCAACAAGTCCCCTCAGAGAAAAGGCATCTTCAGTGCATTCGTGCTCAGCTTATCTCTCCAGATTCCAGTGTTTTCTTAGATTTTGGCCCGTAATTCCTTACTACCTTGACAGTTCTACAATGCTTCTGAGAAAAAAATTAATATTTTTCCAACACTTTTAGTTTTTTCAGCAGGAGGATTCAGAATAGAAATAAAATACATAACTTTAAAATGAAGAGAGGAGATAAAAAGGGAATGAAGAAAAATTGATCACGGAAGACAAAAAAGAAACACAAACAAAAAGCATGGTAAATAAAAAAAAACTAAAATAGAAATGAATCCAAGTTGAAAAATGATTCATTCAGTATGATACCATTTATATAAAATTTTTTAAAACATAAAATAAAATCACATAGAATGTATTAAAATATTCATGATAATGAACATACCAACTTCAGTAGAAATGCTAGTTCAACAGAAAGGAAAGGATGAAAGGGAAGAAATGGAGAACTTTATTGTATTCATTTTGTTTATCTAAAAGGAGAGAGTGAGGCTGGGTGTGGTGGCTCAGGCCTGTAATCCCAGCATTTTGGGAGGCCGAGGCAGGTGGATCACTTGAGCTTACGGGTTCAAAACCAGCCTGGGCAACATGGCAAAACCCCATCTCTACCAAAAATACAAAAAATTAGCCAGGCATGGTGGCACGTGCCTGTAGTCCCAGCTACTCAGGAGCCTGAGGTGGGAGGATTGCTTAAGCCTGGGAGATGGAGGCTGCAGTGAGCAGTGATCATCCCACTGCACTCTAGCCTGGGTGACAGAGTGAGACCCTATCTTGGAAAAAAAAAGAAAGAGAGAGAGAGTGAGCTGAAGCAAATATGGCAAAATGCTAATGTCTGTAAATACTGGTAGTGGGTACATATGTGTCTGTTACATTATTGTTTGTATTTTTCAGTATGTTTGAAATGTTTCCTAATTTAAAATATTTTAAATAAAACTTAATTCAGTGTGTTAAAAGTTTAAAGGAGAAAGTCATATGATCAACTTAGTAGATGCCAAAATTATTTAATAAAATTCAACATCCATCCCTAAGGGGATTGGGAAGCAACCTTAGTAAAATAGCAATCGAATGAATGTTCTGTATAATTTTTATTGGCTCTGGAGAAATGCTAAGAGAGCACTAGGAGATTCAGACTTCAACTTTTCCATTTTAAACAAACTTGTGAAAACAAAGTTGTGAAACTTGGCAAATACAATAGTTCAAGAGAAGGAGCAGAATGGCTAAGTTACATGCAAGTCCAGGACTAGGGTGAAACCAGAGAAGCACCTAGGATGCAATTTAAAGGAGACAGTCTCCTCAGTTATCTCACTCCAGTCCTGGCCCACATGGCAGGTGTTATGTTTAACTTTTTAAGAAACTGCTGCATCCTTACCAATACTTAGTATGATCAATCTTTTTTAATTTTAGACATTCTAATAAATGCATATATGGCTTAAAATTTTGCATGTTCCTAATGACTAATGATACTGAGCATTTTTTCATGTGTTTATTTGCCATCCATATATCTTCTTTGGTAAAGTGTGTGTTCAAATGTTTTACCCATTTTTTATTGGATATTTTTAAATATTTAGATTTTGAGAAATCTCTATATATTATGAATACAAGTCTTTTATCTAATATATGACTTAAAATTATTATTTCTGGTCTGTGGCTTGTCTTTTCTTTCTCAGAACGGTGTCTTTCAAAGAGCAAAAGCCCTTAACTCTGTGGTATAATTTATAATATTTTTTAATGACTCACACTTTGGGTGATGATGTGTCTTTACGTAAGCCAAAATCACAAATATTTTCTCCTGTTTTCTTCTAGAAATATTATAGTTTTAGGTTTTAGATGTAAGTCTATGATCTATTTTGGATGAATTTTTGAATATGTTTGTATATGGTGCAAGATATGAATTGAGGATATTTATTTATTTATATACTTATTGAATATGGATATCCAATTATTCCAGAATCATTTGCTGATAACCTTTCTCCATTGCAATGCCTTTGAATCTTTGTCAAAAATCAATTGATCATATATGTGTAGGTCCATTTGTGGATTCTCCACTCTGTGTGGTTGATCTGTCTGTCTATATTTTTACCAATATCATACTCTCCTGATTAAAATAGCTTTATTTATCATACTCTGTTGATTAAAATAGCTTTATTTATCATACTCTGTTGATTAAAATAGCTTTACTAAAAGTTTTGAAATCAGGTAGTGTTGGCCTTCCAATTTTTTTCTTTTTTGCAAAGTTGTTCTGGCTCTTCTAGGTCCAGGGTATTTTCATATGAATGAAAAAATCAGACTGTTAATTTGGTCAATAAAAGTCTGCTGGGATTTTGAATGAGATTACATGGAATCTATAGATCAATTTGGGAGACAATTGGCATCTTAACAACATTGAGCTTTCATTTCCATAAATGTGGTTTATTTTTTCCTTTATTTGGGTCATTAATTTCTAGTAGCAATATTTTAGTCTTTTTAGTGGACAGGTCTTACCCATGCATTGTCAGATTTTTTATATGCATTTCATGTTTTTGATGCCACTGTAAATAGTAATTTCTTAAATTTCAGTTTCAATTGTTTGTTGCTAATATGTAGAAATAAAATTGTTTTTTTTAAAAAAATTTACCTTGTAACCTGTAACCTTGCTAAAGTCACTTACTAGCTCTACCAGCTTTTTTGTAGAGTCCATGGGATATTCTACATACATGATCATATGGTCTGCAAATACAGTTTTAGTTTTTCCTTCCCAATATGGATGCCTTTCTTTCATTTTTTTACATTATTGTACTAATGGTGAATAGAAGCAGTGACCGTGTATATTTTTCTTTTTTCTTTTTTTTTTTTTTTTGACACGGAGTCTAGCACTGTCGCCCAGGCTGGAGTGCAGTGGTGCAATCTTGGCTCACTGCAACCTCCCTCTCCCAGGTTCAAGTGATTCTCCTGCCTCACCCTCCCGAGTAGCTCGGATTACAGGTGCCCGCCACCACACCCAGCTAATTTTTTGTATTTTTTTAGTAGAGACGGGGTTTCACCATGTTGGCCAGGCTGGTCTTGAACTCCTGACCTCGTGATTCACCCGCTTCGGCCTCACAAAGTGCTGGGATTACAGGCGTGAGCCACTTTGCCTGGTGACAGTGTACATTCTTCTATGGCTTCTGATCTCAGAAGATAGAAACAAAACATTTAGCTTTTTATCTATAGGGTTTTTTGTCAATGTCCTTTATCAGGATGAGTAGATTTCCTTCTATTTCTCATTTGCTGAGAGTTTTTATCATGAGTGGATGCTAGATTTTGTCAAATGTTCTTATTGCAACTATTGAGATTATCATTTTTTCTTTTTTAGTCTGTCAAAATAGTGAATTACATTGACTGATTTTCAAATGTTAAGTCAGCCTGGTATTCCTGGGATAGACCTTTTTTGGCTCTTTTTATATACTGTTGGATTTGATTTGTTAAATTTTTAAAAATATGTTTACATCAAACTTTATGAGGGGGATTGGTCTGTGGTTTTCCTTTCTTAATAATATCTTTGACTGATTTTGGAGATCACGGTAATTCCGGCCTCACAGAATGAGTTGGAAGTAGTTCCTCCTGTTTAATTTTTTAGAAGTGTTTATGTGGAACTGGTATTATTTTCTTCCCCAAATATTTGGTAGAATTCACCAATGAAGGCATCTGGGCCTGGATTTTTTTTTGTGGGTAAGTTTTTAAATACAAATTCAATCTTTTAATAGATATGTAGATATTTGTGTTATCTATTTCTTCTTGGATAAGCTTTGGCAGTTTGTATCTTTCAAGGAATCTGTCCATTTCATCTAAGTTGTCAGATTTATTGGCATAAAGTTGTTCATATTCTTTTTATCCTTTTAATATCTGAAACATAACCTGTATTTGTGTTACTGCTCTCATTTCAGATATTGTTATTAGTGTATTCTCATTTTTTTTCTAGATCAGTCTGGCTAGAGATTTATTTATTTATTTATTTATTTATTCAACCTTCTCAAAGATTTAGGTTTTCACTGATTTTCTCTAGTTTTTCTGTTTTCTATTTCACTGATTTCTACTCTGGTATGTAGTATTTTCTTTCTTCTGCTTATTTTGGGTTTTTGTTTTTTCTTCTTTCTCTAGTTCCTTAAGGTAGAAAACCTGAGGACTTTATTATTTTCTAACACAAATATTGAGTGCTATAAATTTTTAAGTACAGCTTTAGCTGCATCTCATAAATTTTAATTTGTTGTGTTTTTATTTTTGTTCACTTAATACTTTCATTCACTTCAAAATCCTTTAATTTTTTTCTTTGACACATAGATTATTTAGAAGTATGACATATTTCCCAATATTTGACGATTTCCCAGATATATTTGTTATCGATTGTTAATTTTTTAGTTTGCTTTTTAAATTAATTGTTAATTTTTTAGTTTGCCACTCGCCTGCCCCCACCACTTGCCCCAAACCCCTGGACCACTGATCTTTTTATTGTCTTGATGGTTTTACATTTTTACAGAGTGTCATGTAGTTGGAATTGTACAATATGTAGCCTTTTCAGACTGGCTTGTTTTACTTAGCCACATGCATTTGAGGTTCTTTTCATGGCTTGACAGCTCATTTCTTCTTATTACTGAATACTTCATTGCATGGATGTACCACAATTTATTTATTCACCTACTGAAGGACATCTTGGTTGCTTCCAGTTTTTTGCAATTACGAAGAAAGCTGCTATAAACATTCATATGCGGGTTTTTGTGTGGACACAAGTTTTTAAATCATTTGGATAAATACCTAGGGCACTAAGAGGCTGATTTACTTGCCCAAGGCCATATAATTATGGAGCAACACAGACAGAACTTGAACTTGAACAACCTGACCCAGAGTTTATACACTTAACCACTATGCAAAACTGCCTTTCAACATTTGATACAAGTCAGGCAAACTCACTAAAGGAAGAGTCTGCAAATGAGGGGGCTTGAGTCAGATCTTGGATGAAGACTAACAGTTGATAAATAGAAGTAGAAAGAAACTTTCAATGTAGGGTATGGTGAAATGCTACTTAGAAAAGCATAGTGTGGGATAATGGTGATGGTTGCACAACAATGGGAATGTACTATTAAGTTATTCCACTGAATTATAAACTTAAAAATAGTTAAAATGATAAATGTCATTATGTGTATTTTACCGTAGTTTTCTAAAAAGTGTGTATGTTGGGTTTTGGGTGCAGGAGTAAATTATTCTGATTAAAGTTTTATTGGGGAAACAAAAGGAGATGAATATGTAAATTTAGAATAAAATCAGTATGAACTGTTAATTATATTCTACGGTCTAGGAGAATCTGAAAATTTTGCAAGGTGGAATGGACATGAAATCTACAATTTCAAAGTGTTAACCTGTGCTATATAAAAAATGTATAGAAGTCTCATACAACATAGGTTATGACAAGGGACAAGGCTGGAGAGAACAGGTTCTCTGTTGTTAAGAGAACGAACTCAATTCAATCTAGGTGCATTTATATATGCATTATTTCATTTCCTCTAACAACAGCTTTATAAGGTGGATATTACTGTCTGTTATCTATTTCTTCTTGGATAAGCTTTGGCAGTTTGTATCTTTCAAGGAATCTGTCCATTTCATCTAAGTTGTCAGATTTATTGGCATAAAGTTGTTCATAATATTATTTTTATCCTTTTAATATCTGACTAATATCCTTTTAATATCTTGACTAATCTATAGTCGAGGAAGCTAAGACTTATGCACATTTGTATTACGTAAAAGTGCAGTAATTAAAAACCAGATCTCTTAATTTCAAATCCAGTGGGATTCAAAATGGGTAGCTGAAATTGAAATAACATGGACTGAAGAATCATACAGACCTTTGAATCCTGGTTCTGTCTTATTAGCTATGTGACTTTGAGAAGATTATTTAGCTTGTCTGAGCCTCAATTTTCTCATCTGCTAAAGTGTGATGAAAATAGCCATCTCCTATGAATTAAATTCTACATACATAAAGTGCTAAGTACATAGCACCCAAGAAGTGTTCAATAATTGTTAATCCACTTTCTTCCTCCTAAATCTCTGACATTTATCTGACATTTATTTTGTAGAATATATGTGAATCAAGTTATTTGTTGATTGGTGATATTTAAAACTTCTTATTTGTAAATTTAGGCTTTCCTGCATTGACAAATGATAAATTTTCACACATTAATCTCTTTCTGGCTAGAAGAAAAGCACATTTTACTAATTAAAGGCAAAAAATTCCAAAGAAAAATTATGAACATGGTTTGGAAACTCATGTACATATTTATTTAACACCATTTCATATCTTTAAGAAGGCTTTTGGAAACTTATTTAGAAAACTGAAAGTCCTTGAATACCAAGTAGTTTAACAGGAATTTTTTAATGAGTTAAGTGTAAATGAATCAAAAACACATGAATTCTATTTTCTGTAAATAACACATGGTTTTGAAACTGAAAACATACTTGGGAAAAAAATGTGTCCTGTGTATTATTAAATTAAAACTCTTTAAAAATGGTGCTCCCCAAAATGAGGCAAGCTTCATTTAAATTCTAGAGTGCTATGGGTTGAAGTTCTCTTGGAGAGATCACAGCATATTTTATATGTTTGATTTTGAGATAAGATTAGGATAGTGTCCAAGGCTCCATCTGATGAGATGTTTTAGGTATTTCCATTTTCACAAGGGGTAGAATTAATCTTTTTTTTTCTGGACAAAAGAGAAAGCAATTGTGTTCATCAACATAAAATATTCACATGGAAGCAACCCTAGGACCTCAGACATGAGAGTATTGGGGTGGGAATGAATGGAGAAGTATTGGTGAAATGTAGCACCACAATTTCCCAGGATGAATAATTTATTCTGTCAGAAAGGCAGGAGAACTAATCAGCTAAATTTTCATCAACATATTAAAGCTTTTCACTAACATTGCCAAGTAATATGTGTCTCCAAATATTTTAGATACACTGTGCCTATGATTTCCTCTCTCTCTCTCTTTCGCTCTCTAGCTCTGTCTCTGTTTTTATTAGAAGGAGACAGCTACCACATCTGGGATCCAGATGAGGCAATCATAATTTTAATATTACTGTTCTTCTGGTTGGAATCATCCAATTCCTTCCTCTGGTATTCAGAAGAATTTCCACTGATTTGAAGTAGGAGACATTGCCTTTTATTATTTGCTGTCCTTCTCTCCTTTCAGATGGTAAAACTGACTACATTTTGTTAAATGTACAAACTACGTTTGTGGAAACTGACTGCATTTGTGAAATAAAAACATGCAGATAAAATTGCTTTGGAATAAAACATATGTTTGTGCAGCAAAATAGGCCCTAAGATATGACCAAACAGACATTGATTAAAAGGACCAGAGCACTGGCAGAAGAATAGACATACAGATAAATGAAATAGAATTGACAATCCAGAAATAAACCCTCACATTTACAGTCAACTGAGTTTTAACAAGTGTGCCAAGACAATTCAATGGGGAAAGAATAGTCTTTTTTAAAAAAAATGGTGTTGGAACAATTGGATATCTACATGTGAAAGAATAAAGTTAGACCCCTATCTTATGCCATATACAAGATTTAAGTAAAAATGGATCAAAGATCTAAATGAATCAAAGACCAACTCAAATGAATCAAAGCTAAACTATAAAACTCTTAGAAGTAGAAGAAAACATAGGCATCTGCATGACCTGTAATTTAGCAATAGCTCTTAGATGTGATGCCAAAAGCACAAGCAACAAAAGAAAAAAATAATGTAGACCTAATCGATATTTAAAACTTTGTGCTTCAAAGCATACCATCCAGAAAGTGAAAAGACAATCCATAGAATGGAGGAAAAGTTTGCAAATCATATTTCTGATAAAGGACTTCTATCTAAAATAATAAAGAACTATTACAACTAAATAATAAAAAGACAAATAACCCAACTTAAAAATGGGCATAGGATTTGAATAGACATTTCTACAAAGAAGATATACAAATGGCCAATAGAACATAAAAAGGAAATCGATGCCATTAGTCATCAGGGAATTGCAAATCAAAACCACAAGATACTTTGTACCCACAAAAATTAAAAATAAAACATTTTTTTAAATGATAAAAAATTAAAATAAATAAAAATTTAAAAAACCACAATATACTTCATTACTACTAGGATGGTGATAATAAAAAATGCAGATAATAACAAGTTTTGACAAAGGTGTGGGTACATTAAAACTTTCATGCGCTGCTTGTGGCAATGCAAAATGGTGCAGCTTCTTTGAAAAACAATTTGGTTATTCCTCAAAGTTTAAAGATACAATTACTACAGGACCCATCAATTCCACCACTGGGTACTGTATATAACCAAGATAAAAGAAAACACATGTCTACACAAACACTTATACATGAATGTACATGGCAGCATTATTTTTATAGCCAAATGTGGAAAGACCCAAATGCCCATCAACTGATGAATGGATAAATAAAATGTGATAGATCCATACAATGGAATATTATTTGGCAATAAAAAGAAACGAAGTACCATTGTCCCTCAATATCTGCAAGCGATTGGTTCCAGTACCCCCTGAAGATACCAAAATCCATGGATGCTCAAGTTCTTTATATAAAATAGTGTAGTATTTGCATATAAGCTACATACATCCTCTCTTATACTTTAAATCATCTGTAGATTACTTATAATACAATGTAAATGCTATGTAAATAATTATACTGTATTTTTTATTTTTAGTATCTTTATTGTTATTTTTCCAACTATTTTCAATCTCCTATTGTTTTAATTCATACATGCGGAACCATGGATATGGTAGGCCCTCTATACTGATAGATGCTATAACATGAATGAACCTTGAAAACATTATGCTAAATAAATGAAGCCAGTCACAGAAGAACACATATTTTATGATTCCATTTACATGAAATGTCTAGAAGAGGCAAGCCCATAGAGCCAGAAAGTAGATTAACCATTGCTTACTTAGGAGCTGGGAGAGTGGAGAAAAATGGGGCAAGAGCAGTTGACTGCTAAAGGATATGGGCTTTCCTGTTGGAATGATGAAATATTCTAAAACTGATGGTGTTATAGATGCGTAACTTTGTGAATATACTAAAAACTATGGAATTGAACATTATAAATGGGTGAATTGTGAGGTGTATGAATACTATATCAGCAAGGATTTTACCAAAAAAGGGACCAGTAACAGTTGATAAATAGTAATGTGTGGGCCAGGCATGGCGGCTCAAGCCTGTAATCCCAGCACTTCGGGAGGCTAAAGGGGGCGAATCGCTTAGGCCAGGAGTTTGAGAGCAGCCTGGCCAGCATGGTGAAACCCCGTCCCTACCAAAAATACAAAAATTAGCCGGGTCTGGTGGCAGCTGCCTGTAATCCCAGCTACTCGGGAGGCTGAGGCGCAAGAATCGCTGGAACCCAGAAGGTGGAGATTGTGATAAGCCGAGAATGTACCACTACACTCCAGCCCAGGTGACAGAGAGAGACTCTGTCAAAAAAAAAAAAAAAAGAAAAGAAAAGAAAAGAAAAGAAGGAAAGAAGGAAGGAAGGAAGGAAGGAAGGAAGGAAGGAAGGAAGGAAGGAAGGAAGGAAGGTTAGTTATGTGATTTTTTAACCCTTAAAGTATTTTAGATAACTTACACTTGAACTACTATGTTGAACTTCAGGTTAAGAAGTAAGAGAAGGAGGATGAATGGTCTCTAACAGTATGAATATAATTCCTTTCTCTTTCTTCTATTTATTTTCTAGTCATTTCTCAATGCACTTATTAAAATATAAAACTAACTTTAACACTGGTTATATAATAATTGATCTGACATATATTTCCTTCTACCTAGCATGTGTCATGCCTTGTTTTTGGTACTGGACATGCAGAAGTCAGAACAAACTCCCTGATGTCAGCTTATATTCTAGTGAGGAGACTAGAGTGGAGTTGGCAGAAAGGAAGTCCACTTTGAGGAAGTGATATTTGCACAGAGACCCGGATAATATGAAAGCTCTGGAGGAAGAGAATGTCAGGTAGAAGAGAATGCCGAAGAATAAAGGCCCCAAATTGGGAGGAAGCTTAGTAAATATTAGAGCAATGGTTTTCCAACTTGAGCTAACACCAGCATCAACTGGAGGGCTTGTTAAAACAGATTGCTGGCTCCACACACAGAGCAACTGAATCAGTAGGTCTGGGATGGTGCCCAAGAATTTGCATTTCTAGCAAGGTAATGCTGATCCTGATGGTCTGGGGAACCATGCTTTGAGGAGTACTGTCTTAGAGGAACAAGAGAAAAACTAGGTAAATTTGAGTAACAGAGAATGGTAGGCAGTAGTGTGCTGAAGGCAGCTTATACTAGCTCACGAGAGCTGAAACTGTACATCTCTTTCCAACCTTGCAATCAGTGATGTTACCTTGGTAGCTGATATCAGGCATGGTAGGAATACTCATACTTTGGAAATTGACAAATGCTACAAATCAAGGATCCTGCTGCTGGTGGTAGGGATGAGGTCAAAGAAGTAGGGAGATGCCAGAATTGGAAGTCTTATATTCTATAATGAGGAATGTGGATTTAAGTATAAGGATAATGGGAAGCCTTGAAGAGTTGTGAGCAAAGGAGAAACATTATCTGACTCCTGTTTTAAAAGGAATATCCTGGCTGCTAACCGGAATATAGATTATAGGGGACATGATTGTACCCACCAAGTTCAATCTCTCCTTCTTGGGTGCAATTAGCTGCTCAGCTAAAGCTACGTTTCTCAGCCTTCCTTGCAGTTGCATGTGGGTATGTGCCTAAGTATAGGCCCTACAGGAATGGAATGTGAGTAAAATGATTTGTGAAATTTCTGAGTCACTGGATAAAGAATAAATTCCTTGCCCTGAATGTCTTTTCCCTTCCTGAAAGCCACAACTCAGACACAGCAGAGACCTTGTGTTGATATGCAAATGATGACAGTACCCAAGGAGATGAGAAGCAAGGACTCAGAAGCAGCCCTGGTCTTGGGGTTTTGAAGAGCAAAGCTCCCATCAACCTATCAACCTGTGAGAGATAAAGCAATGTATTTAAGCAATAAGCCATTGTATCATTGGGTCTCTGTTACCATAGCTTAATCTCACCCTAACAGCAGGAGAGGTTGGTAAAGGCAGGGAGATGACTTAGGAGACCATTGTAATAAATCCATCAACAGATGATGGTGGCTTGAATTAGGTTCCGTGCCAGCTGGGCCTATTTGCTCTCAGACCCATTCTTCTCCCTTCCTTTGCTCTGCTTAGCTAGCTGGTCCCTGCATTCTGCATTTTCCAGGTCCATTTCATCCGGCTTCTGGCTGGCTTTAGGCACTGTTTGGAGATGGAAGAGCCCAAATAAGAAGCAAGTTCATTTCTTTCTTTCCTTCTCTCTTTCTTCTTCTTCTCCTTCTCCTCCTCCTCCTTCTCCTTCTCCTTCTCCTTCTTTTTCTTCTTCATCTTCTTCTTCCTCCTCCTCTCTCTCTCTCTCATGTGTGTGTCCCAATCAAGCAGCATTGCTGGCAGGGACCCAATGACTCTTGCTTCTGCTATTCCCACTGTGGTTAATCTCTAGGTAACCTTGCCATCCCCTCTAGCTTCTCGCTTCTTGTATCATCGTGTAACTAATTCCGTGCATTAAATCTCCTCTGTTTTAAATAGTTTCTGTATTCTTGGTTTAGCCTGGACTGGTACAGAGGAGGTAATGGATTAGTGAGAAATATTGGAATAAGGACATATTTTGAAGGTGGAAAAGACAGAATTGATGAGGCAATGGATATGTGGTATGAGGAAAGTGCTTAAAGCTCAAAACAGCCCATTTCCTTGCAACTTCCCCAATAAAGTGCTTCTCGGTCTTACCAGTCTCAGATTGCACCATCATTTACCTAGTAGCTCAAAACAAAAATCTGCGGCTTATACTTTATTCATTGTATTCTTCATCAAATCCATTTATAAAGCTTGATCCCAACTTTTGGGATATGTGGGAACTTGTCTGGAATTATAAGAATCCAGGTACACCTCATCATAACTTATCAAAAAGCTCAGACTGGAAACAGAGCCAAATTCAGACACTACTGATAGTTTCAAAAACTCCAGTGAACTTCACAAAGACTGTACTTTGAGAAAGAAACCAGATTCTGTATGTAGGCTAGACAGGCTGGCCACTGGACCATTGCCAAGACAACTTCAGGGGGTGTGGGGAAGTACAACAATCCAGGTTTTACTACATCAATTGGGAAACCAGAGCATTTTTAGGTGAGCTGAAACATGGGAGCTCAAACATGCTTGAAGGATCCTAAGAAAGTGGAAAGGGATTACCAGTTACAAGGCCTGAGGCTCAGAAAACGTCTGTTTTCTTTTATTTGAGACTACTGAAGACAAAGATAATCTCTGGGAAAAGAAAGGCTTCCCAGTTTATTAGCTGTGTGACCTAGAACAATGTTGTTATCCTTCCAGGCTTTAGTTTGCTACTCTATTAGAAACAGGCAAAGCATTACCTACCTTGCAGGATTGTTGTATTAAATCATGTGATAGGCCTTCCAACATGGTGCATAGCATGCATTCATATTAATTTTTCTGTTCTTCCCTTCCTCTTCTCCCATGTGGATAACATTGTAGAATAGATTAACTATAACTTGCTGTGACTTAGTTTACTCTCAGTTAATAACTATTGATCTGCTACACATGTGGTCCCCAGAGCAAATGTAGGCTGTGGTTTGATTCACAATTAAGATAAAATGTTTTCACTGCAGAAATTCATTGCCGGCTTATTTAAGTTTGTGGAGAAAATGTTTGTGGGTAATAGAGTAGGGTGCAAAAGTTTTGGTAAGAAAGGCAAAACATTGTCATTATTTGTGTTACATGCAAGATTAGCAGTTGCAAATGTAAGGACCATGGCCTCATAAAGAGCTCCTCTTCAATGAACACTATTGTTTGATTCTCTTCACTTCCTTGTTTGTATTAAAAAGTGGCAATGACCTATTGCATACTGTAGGCAGTTTGTATTTAGTTGCTTCGTAATAAGTTTTCTTAATACATTTTGTAAACTTGATTTTAAAATATTCCTTATTTTAAAAATCGTAACTCCCAATTTATGAAGCCATTCTAGACAAAGTCTAATTGAAAAATATAACTCAGGATTATGAGGACAGAGTGAGTTTTGTTTTATTTATTCTATTTTTTGACATTTAAAAAATGTATCATAATAAACAGGCATTAATTTTTCTTCTGAAAAGAAATGAAGTTCCAAAATACCATAGTGCCTGTATTGATTACTTTAAATTCTCTCTGCTCAACAGTTGGCCTGCTCTTTCTCTGCTCTCAACAGTTGATAGCCAAATTGGAATAAAAAATTAAAATTACTGTAGTTACTTCCCCACATAAGTGGGTATAATTGTTAATTTTGTATGTCAACTTGGCTAGACCATGCTATCCACATATTTGGATATTCACATATTTGGACATCTAGACTGGGGGGTCAAACACCAGTCTAGTTGCCACTTTGAATGTATTTTTAAGATGGCATTTAAATCAGTAGATTTTGAGTTAAGCACGTTACCTTTCATAATGTGGGTTGGCCTCATCCAGTCAGTTGAAGGCCTTAAGAGAAAAAGTGGATCCCAAGGAAGAGGGAATTCTGCCTTCAGTCTGCCTTTGGACTCAAGCTGCAACATCAACCCTTCCCTAGGTCTCCAGCCTGCCAGCCTGCCCTGCAGATTTCAGACTTGCCGGCCCCAACAACCACATCTGCCAGTTCCTTAAAATAAATCTCTCTCTCTCTCTCTGTATATCTATATTGATATTGGTCTTAATAGGTGTTTGTGACCGGGGCCTGTTGTAGGGTGGGGTGAGGGGGGAGGGATAGCATTAGGAGATATACCTAATGTAAATGACGAGTTAATGGGTGCAGCACACCAACATGGCACATGTATACATATGTAACAAACCTGCACGTTGTGCACATGTACCCTAGAACTTAAAGTATAATAATAAAAAAAAAAATAGGTGTGTGTGGGGGTGTGGGGTTGTGTATATCTGTATCGATATTGAGACCAATATCAATATAAATATGCACACACACACACACACACACACACACACACATCCTACTATTGATTTTGTTTCTCCAGAGAACCTGACTAGTAATACAGTGGGGAAACACTTAACTGGGCATTAAAGTAGCCAAAATACTTTGCTAGATAAAACATTTTTAGAGCTTGTAAGAATTCCTGCTGTATTGTTAAGTTTTCATTGATACTCCATATCAAAATGCCACCAGATTTTTTTCCCTATGACTGTTAGAAATGTGACTGATATAAGAATCTCACGTTCCTTTTTTCATTTTTTTAACGGATTAAGCTAGACATAATTCACATAACCATATAGGTCACCCATTTAAAGTATATAATTCCATGATTTTTAGTGTATTCACAGAGATGTACAGTCATCACCACAATCAATTTTAGAACATTTTTATCACTCCAACAAGAAATCTCATATCCTTTAGCAGTCACTCCCATCCTGCTGCCCTCTGCCCAGCCCTAGGTAACCACTAAGCTATTTTCTGTCTCCCTAGATTTGCCTATTCTGACATTTTATATAAACTGAAGCATACAGTTCAGTAAGCAGTCTTTTATGACTGGCTTCTTTCACTTTACATAATATTTTCAAGGTTCATCCATGTCATAGCATGTATTGGTATTACATTTCTCTTTCTTGCTAAATAATATTCCATTTATGGAGATACATATTTTATTTATCCACTCCAGTTGATGGATACTTGGATTGTTTATACCTTTTTGGCTATTATCATTTTCCTTTTTCTTGATCTTAGTACTAAAATGTAAAATGACTAAAAGGGAAGAAAAAAAAAGTACTAGATCCTGGAAAAATTCTCAATTAAGTGAATGATCACTGAATAAATAAGTTATAAGAACACAATATTTATTATAGGCGCAATTTTGATAAACTAATCATTTCCAAAACCATAACTATTAATAAAATGGCTTGCAAAATATGTTCTTATTGCAAGTATTTGTGCCTAAGTGCTTCTGTTTATGAGACAAGAAATTCAAATAGCTGTCTTGGCAGTATCACTCCAGTTGTATAAGCCAAAGGATTAAGAGTACTTTTAAGAAGGAGTAACAATGTGTTCTGCTTGGCTTTGGAAATGATGGTAAATTTATACATAATGTATGGATGATTATATTATACCCATATGAGGCTGTCAATCAAAACAGGATTTCTGTCAGATGATAGTTTCCAATTCACAAAGCTTATTTTTTACATTAGAATCTTTGCTGGATTCAGATCATATTGAACGTCCACATTTCTCTGTCACTTTATTTTTAAAAATCCATTTCTAAAAATGAAATGACTGGATAATTATGACTTTGAGCAACAACTATCCATGCCAGCCTGGTACAGGAAAGCTTAATTCTAATCCTAACATCACTCTTCATATAAAATAAGAGCTGTTGATATTGCAAAATCCCAGGGTGGAGCTTCTTTTAATTTCCCTTAAACTAGCTGGTCTGGCCAGTATTCCTTCACAGGATATAAACAGAACAGTAGCTAAGCTTCCATAGAGCAGAGGTATGCTCTAGGAAGAACAATAAGGTCAACTGGACTTAGTGTGGAATGAAAGGCTTAAAAATTCCATAAAATAAGGAAAGAATGCAGGCATTACTTACAGGCATTTTAAAAGTTTTTGCCTTCTCACCAGAAGTACTTACCTACCAAATTTTACTTTAGTTTCCCTATAGGTATGGTTATATAATTTTACTAATATAACTATTAGTAAAATAATGTGAGTAGCAACTTGACTTGCAAGCTACATCAGATTGTTAAGAGAGTAATGTTTATCTTGGATGTTTCTTAATTTCCATTTCCTCTGTTTCCTTTCTCAATGTTCCTTCCTCTAGAAACAGTTTTTTTAAAGTAATTTCCACAAAGATGTCAATGAAAACTTGCTTATTTTCAAAGAAATATAGGCATTTTAAAAGAGGCCCTAATAACACAAAACAGTAAATTATTACTGATGAGATTTCACATATTGTACATAGATCAGAGGTACATTTCAGGGCCTTCCTGAATCTACACTGTCTTCACAGTAGAGCAAGCCCCTGCTATACACTCATAGATGTTCAAGTTTTTGTTGTTGTTATTGTTGTTGTTTTGGTTTTGGTTTTTGGTGGGTTTTTTTGTTTTTTTTTTTTAATACTGAGTCTCACTCTGTCGCCCAGGCTACAATGCAGTGGCATGATCTTGGCTCACTATGACCTCCGCCTCCCAAGTTTAAGCAATTCTCTGAGTAGCTGGGATTACAGGCTTGCACCAACGCACCCAGCTGATTTTTGTATTTTTGGTAGAGACAGGGTTTCTCTATGTTGGCCAAGCCGGTCTCGAACTCCTGACCTCAGGTGATCCGCCCACCTCGGCCTCCCAAAGTGCTGGGATTACAGGCGTGAGCTACGGTGCCCAGCTAAAGTCAAGTTTTTTGTATGCAAATATGTTTAGTTGGAAGAAAGTGGAGGGTCATTTTTTTTTTTTTTTGGATAGATGGGGTTCTTGCTATGTTGCTCAGGCTAGTCTCAAACTCCTGGACTCAAGCTATCCTCCCACCTCAGCCTCTGGATTCGCTGGGACTACAGGTGTGCACCACCATGCCCAGCTGCAAGGGCTATGCTTAGATCACAATCACAGTATTGGCTAGTAACAGCTGTTTTCCTTCAAATCTGAAACTTGCAGGAAAGATGGAGTGATAGAAAATATACGGATGGTTATGACCATAGACTCAGAGAACATAAAGGTGTCACATGCGACATACACAACTAGGAATAAGCCAGTGCCGGCCTCCTTTTGTGAGGCTGCTGCTTCTTGGTCTGCCCTCTCATCATCATGCTTGTGATTGCAATTGTCAGCTGGGTCTTCTTGGTTCAAATATAAATAATCTTACCTGAAATTTCTCTAACTTGAAGGTTTATAAAAATGATAATACATTTATTTGAGAATCACTTATCCTAAGCTATGGAAGAAGAATTAAATACAGATTTCCAGTTTGAATATAATGAAGTAAAAATTGGCATTTCCCCATTTTGCTCTAGGAAATCACCCAAAAGAAGAATGAGAAACAGAAACACAAGCTAGGATGCATATGAAACTTTAAGCCACAAATAGGTAGAAGGGCTGCCAAAAGCAATGGAGAACAAACAGGATGTGGGAGGAAGCAGAAGGAGATGCCTGTGAATGCAAATCCCTGAGACAACTGGCACTACCCCAAGATGTGGAGTACTCCCAAGATGCAGAGCTCTAATCCTCATGTGTCCTAACAGGGGAGGTGGGGTGGTGACAGAAGCATCCATGACCATTTGATTCTGAGAAGTAGAGGTGGTAGGACCGAACAGACTCATGTGATAAAGCCATATTTTAAGAAACAATCTGTTGATGAGGCAGAGGATTGAAAAAAAGAGCCTGGTGTGAGTCGTAGAGCTGCCTATCTTTGTCAGTTGGGGAGAGGTAATAGTTAAATGGACTCTCACACTTTGCTGGGGTCCCTAAGGAGAGCTGCTAGCCTTGGACACCGCTCCAGCATCTCCATCATATGAACCATTTACAAGTAGCTAGTCAAGAAAAGCCCTTTCATCCAAAATGAGAAATCAAGAATAAACCATCCAGAATGAATGAATACACATATATATTCATTACATATATGTGTGTATATATACACACATTATATATATTTATTATATATGTGTATATATACATTATATATATTCATTTTATATGTGTGTATATGTATACATTATATGTATATGTATGATGAGAACACACCACGCACACACACACACGGAGAAAAGGAACAGAAAAAAACAAATATAGGTGAACTCTGATCACAGAAGTATTTCCATGGAGCAGATGAAAGTTTTGAGCAAATATTTTGCCATGGATTTAACAGTTAATGAAGAAATCTATGTATAAAATAAGAGCACATATGTACATACAATGGAGTATTACTCAGCTTTAAAAAGGAAGGAAACTGACACATGCTACAATGTGGATGAATCTTGAAGACATTGTGCTGTGTGAAATAAACCAGCCACAAGAAATACAAATACTATATGATCCCACTTATATGAGATACCTGGAGATATGAGATACCTTATATGAGATATCAAATTCATAGAGACAAAAAGTAAATTTGTGGTTACCAGGGGCTTTGGGGAAGGAAGAATGAGAATTAGCATTTAATGGGTACAGAGTTTCAACAGGAGGAGACCAAAAAGTTTTGAACATGGTTAGCAATGATAGTTGCACAGCAGGGTGAATGTGCATACTGCCACAGAAATGTACACTTTAAAATGGTTAAAATCCTAAGTTTTATGCTATGTAATTTTACCAATGTTTTAAAAAGACAAGAACATACAGCAGATATACAAGACTCAGGAAGTAGCCGGGTGTGGTGGCACATGCCTGTTGTCCTAGCTACTCTGGAGGCTGAGGCAGGAGGATCGCTTCAGCCTAGAAGTTTGAGACTACAGCGAGCTATGATTGTGCCACTGCACTGCAGCCTGGGTGACAGAACAAGACTCTGTCTCTCAAAAAAAAAAAAGACTCAGGAAAATGGAGAGACCAGGAAAGTGGCTTAAAAACAGAAATGGAGTCAAAATCAGAAGTAGCACAGTGGAGACTAGATACTGATGAGAATACAGAAAGAAACATAGAAGTTAGCAATAAGAAAAGCAAGCAAAATTAATGAAAGTAAATAGAATTTAAAACAATTAGAGATAGATAAAATGTAAATAAGTAGGGAAGACAGGCAAAGGAAATCCAATATACAGTTATTCAAAATCTCTATGTAATGAATTAGAAAAAGTATTTGAAATACTGTGGAAGAAAATGTTCATTTTGAAAGGGCATCTCAGGTCTCAGGAAAAATTGATGCATAATGGCCAACACTGAGACATATCCTAATACAACTGCTGAACTTCGAAGATAAAAAAAAGAATCCTTTGAACAATCAGACAAAAACAATGAGTCATCTATGCAGGGTAAAAACAAAACAAGCTGACATAAGATGTCTCTACAATAATATTCAATTCTAGAAGACAATAGGGAAATGCCCCTAAAATCATCATGAAAAAAAGTATGATCCCAAAATTTTATATCATCCAAATTATTATTCAAATGATAAAGGCAAAGAAATTTTTAATATCCATGAACTCTGTGGAAACAGTTGGAAAACATTTGCAATTCATATCACAAAGTCCCAACTTTTTTATCTATAAGAATTAAAAAAAATAAAACTAGAGACAAACCAATAACCCAGAAGATAAATGAGCAAAGAATGTGAATGGTTTACATGAAAGGAAATAAAAAGGACTCTCAAATATATATGAAAAGATGCTCAATTGCATTCATAGTGAGAAATGCAAATTAAAATTAAACTGGCCAGATCCAGTGGCTCACACCTGTAATCCCAGCACTTTGGGAGGCCCAGGAGGGTGGATCACCTGAGGTCAGGAGTTTGAGACCAGCGTGGACAACATGGTGAAAACCCATCTGTACTAAAAGTACAAAAATTAGCCAGGCGTGGTGGTGGGCACCGGTAATCCCAGCTACTCGGGAGGCTGAGGCAGGAGAATCACTTGAACCTGGAAGGCGGAGGCTGCAGTGAGCCAAGATCATGCCACTGCACTCCAGCCTGGGCAACAGAGTAAGACTCCATCTCAAAAAATAAAAATAAAAATAAAATAAACTGAAATATTACAATTAACCCATCAAATTGGAAAACATAACAAAGCTTGGCAACACTGCATAAATAAGAGTGTGTGAGAGAGGCATTTTGTTTGTTTGTTTGTTTGAGACGGAGTCTGGCTCTGTCACCCAGGCTGGAGTGCAGTGGCGGGATCTCGGCTCACTGCAAGCTCTGCCTCCTGGGTTCACGCCATTCTCCTGCCTCAGCCTCCCGAGTAGCTGGGACTACAGGCGCCCGCCACCACGCCCGGCTAATTTTTTGTATTTTTAGTAGAGACGGGGTTTCACCACGTTAGCCAGGATGATCTCGATCTCCTGATCGCGTGATCCACCTTCCTCGGCCTCCCAAAGTGCTGGGATTACAGGCGTGAGCAACTGCACCCAGCCAAAAGAGGCATTTTCATATATTGCTGTTAGAAACATAAATTGTACAACCTCTATGTAGGATTATTTGGCAACATTTGTCAAAATTACAAACACATATACTCTTTGAATCAGTAATTCTACCTCTAGGAATTTATCCTGCAGATTAGTTACATATGTGCAAAATGACATACGTTCTAGAAAAGTCTTTGAAGCATTCTTTGTAATAGCAAAAGACTGCAAATAAATATCCATCAAGATGAAGTTGATCAAATAAATTATAATGCATCCATTCTATGGAATATCATGCTGCTGAAAAAAGAAGGGTAAATGTTTTACTGATATGTAGTAAGTTCCAAGTATAGTTTAGTGGAAAAAAAAGCAAGCTTCAAAGTATATAGAATGCTATCATTTGCATGAAAGGCAAAACTGTATGTTTATATTTGCTCATATTGCATTGAAGGATATATAAGATTTTGGTAATATTAGTTGCCTGTGAGGAGGGAAAGTAGGTCGCTGTATTGGAATTGAAGAGAATGTATTGCTGTATACTCTTGAGCACTCAGAATTTTGAAATGTTAATTCATTACCTATTCATAAGTAAATAAATAAGCAAGCAATGTGTGATTCTGTTGTTTACATGTAATATATTTTCTGCAGAATCTGTGAATTCCCTTAGCCGGGAGTGGCTAAAGGAAATGCCCTTACCCTAGGCTGCCTCTTCTTTTTTCAACCTATTTCTGGGCTATCTCCCACTCTCTTTGGAGTCCTACCCTATTCATAGTTCCTACCCTATTCATAGTTCCCTGATCGCCTGAGTCAGAATGCTGCTTCTTAGCAGCAACGCTTTTAAGACAAATTTCAAATAATTCTCATGGTTATTCACATGCAAACACCATAAATTTATGAACAGAAATCTTCATAACCCTCTGACTATATTTGTTTTTTAACTGCATTCATCTTAAAGAGGGTTCCTTTTAGTTGTTTTAGAGTCTGCCAAATTAGGAAAGCTTCCCTTCTCTGGGATAACTCATAGTTTACTTCTTTGGTAACAATTAGACAGAAATTCAGAATTCTAAAAAATAGAAAACAACTCCAGTACAGCCACTTAATTCCCTTCCTTACCAGCAACTAATATTACCTACCAGTCAAAGGTGATTAATATGCTCTTTTATTTTCTATCAAATCCATTGTCCAAACAATAATTATATTTAGCCATGATCTTTTCAGCTGTTTGCTTGAAAGTGGAAAACTTCAATTATCCAAGCAATCCTGGGCTCTAAGTTTATGTAGCTTGTTCATAACTGGAGGTGAACAGTAGATGGAATATAAGAAACCTTCACGTAATCCCTGCAGGGTATTTCTAGAATATTCCTCTAGCAAAGCTGGGGATATCCTGACCCCCTACAAAGTATATATGTTTGACTTTTTTACATATATATATACACACACACACACACATATACATGTATGTATATACACACGTATATATATGTAATCTTTCCTGAGGTAGAGATTGTAGCTTCCTAATGAAATTTACTTATAATCTCCTGATGCCCTATTAAGCCTCCACCAATAGCAAAGTCCTGTTAGACCAGTCTATGCTAAAGCCTATTTGATATTAAAACACAAGGAAAGGTCTTCGCCTAAGTAGATTAAGGAGACATAAATCAAGCAAGTCAGATTTCTAAACAAGGGAACTTTAAACATGGAATTTGCAAATGCTCTTCATTCGTGCCCCATGCAAACATGCAAATATTGGTTAGTGAACTTCGGCCTACCAGGCTTTGAAACAATGGTTATAACATTAGTATTCCTCTTTCCATGATTGCTGCCAGAGGAATTTCGGTCCCTGTTTGGGGATTTTCACAGTTATTCCCTCTTAATACCCTCCAATATCCTTTCTCTCAAATGCCACTTGGAACTTTCTAAGTGGAATTGTTTCTTTGCCTCTGTGTGGCAAGTTTCTGCTCTGTGCATTTCATATCTCTTCTCTGGCACTTTTCCCTTTCATCTTACCTTCTGGCTAAAAGAGTAACTTCTAGCTCAAATTTAATTAATAAATTTAAAATTTTAATTTGAGGAAGGCTATGTTTTATAGTGTAACCTTATTAAACACCCTCTATTTCACTGGGCTGTAGCCATCTCAGTTTTTCTGATTAAATTGCTTAAGGTCTGCTTATGTTCTCTGCAATGTGGTCTGTTCTTTGAGTCATATTGTTGTCCACCTTGATTTAGTGCCATTGTCCCTTCATGTCCATGTATGCATTTTGTTTACCAAAAAAAAAAGTTACAGCTGGGGGCGGTGGCTTATGTCTGTAATCCCAGCACTTTAGGAGGCTGAGGTGGATGGATCACCTGAGGTCAGGAGTTCGTGACCAGCCTGACCAACATAGCGAAACCCCACCTCTACTAAAAATACAAAAATTAGCTGGGTGTGGTGGTGCACACCTGTAATCCCAGCTACATGGGAGGCTGAGGCAGGAGAATCACTTGAACCAGGGAGGTGGAGGTTGCAATGAGCCAAGATCGCACCTTTGCACTCCAGCCTGGGCAACAAGAGTGAAACTCCATCTGCAAAAAAACAAAAACAAAAAAGTTACTTATCATTGTCCTTAAAATTTAACTCAGTCGGGATGAGATAAAGTGGGTGATGTTCCTCTCATCCCTGCAGGCACATATGGAAAGCTCATCACTTTTATGACCACTCCAAGGTATAGAAAGACCTGTGTTATTTTAACCATAAATATGATCTCAGTTCAGAAAGTTGAATACCCATATCCATAAATAATCACAATTCTGAACTTCATTTAATGTCTTTACCTGCTTTTGATACAGGGAATGGGACACACATGCTGTGATTTTTTCTGGTTACTGCTATGACAAATTACCACAACTTAGTGGCTTAAAACCACACAAATTTATTATCTCATAATTCTTTAGGTCAGAAGTGTGACTGTTTCTTCTCCTTTCTTATATTCTAGAGGGTGTCTTCATTCCTTGGCTCATGGCCCCCTTCCTCCATCTTCAAAGCCAGTAACATCACGTCTCTCTGACCCTTCTGTCACAACATCTCTGACCACAGCCAGGAAAGCCTCTCCACATTTAAGGATTTAGGTGATTTGACTGGACCCACCTTGATAATCCAGGATAATCCCTCTTCTCCAGGTCTGTAACCTAATCATCTACAAAGTCCCTACACCACTCATCCAAGCCGGCATCATCTCTCACCTGTATCTCGCCTGGATTATGGCAATAGCCTTCTATCTGGTCTCACTCTTCTACTTTTGCCCACTGTAGTAATTATCCTCACAGCAAAATCAGAAGTTTTGTTCTGAACATTTTAAGTTTTGAGACCTATTAGACAATTAAGAGGATTTCAAGTAGTTGTCTTGTATACAGATGGATCTTCAATTCTGAAGCTCAAAGAAAGCTTTCAACTGGAGATGTAAATTTTGGAGACATTGCCATACAGATGGCACTTAAAACTATGGGGCTGGAAGACATAACCAAAGGAGTAAGTCTACATACAGAAGAAGCTGAGGACCTAGTCCTGGGGCATTTCAACATTTAGAGATTTCAACAAGGAGGTGTTAGCAAAGAATCCTAGTCTGTCTGTGAAATGAAGGAAAACGAGAACTGTGCTACAGTCTGAGACTCTTCCTTCCCAGTTATCCTTCCTTCCCCTTCTCCTTTCCCAGGTATCAGGCCTGGATGACAGTCTAAAGGCACTCCCCAGGTACTCCTCCACCCTCCCTTTATCCTCCACAGATATTTCCCCAATAAATTTCTTACCCATCTAATTCCATCTTGGTATCTGCTTTTCAGAGTACCCAAACTAACACAGAGTAGGTTAAATAAAGAGCAGGAAGAAGGCCAGTCATGATCGCTCATGCCTGTAATCCCAGCACTTTGGGAGGCCAAAATAGGAAGATCCCTTAGGCTAGGAGTTCAAGACCAGCCTGGGCAACATAGTGAGAACCCATCTCTACAAAAAAAAAAAAAAAAAAATTAATAGTCAGGTGTGGTGCTGTGCTCATGTAGTCACAGCTACTTCAGAGGCTGAGATGGGAGGATCCCTTGAGCCAGGAGTTCGAGGCTGCAGTGATCCAAGATCACAACACTGCACTCCAGCTAGGTTGGCAGAGTGAGACCCTGTCTCTAGAAAAGAAAAATGTTTTGAATAATAATTTGAAAAATAAAGAGCAGGAGGAAATAAACATTATAAAGAGGAGCAGACAAATTACACCTGGTGGGGGAACAGAAGGTCTAGGTTTGTTGTTGTGAAGTCTTACAGATGTGAGCTATTACAGCATGGTTGTATGTTGACCAGAATTACCCAATAGAGAAAGACAAACTAATGGTGTGGGAGACAGAGAGGGCAGTTCCGGGTACAAAATGCTTGAGTAAACAAAAAGGAAAGGGATCCAGCACACACAGACAGAGATCAGGCAGCTGCCAGTATCTTCTGCTCTATACCTCCTCCATAGTTCATTTAGCACGTCAAAGCCAGAAAGAGGCTTTCCAGGGCAATTCCCTAACACACATTATTTCATTTGATCCTCACAACTATCCCAAGAATTGGCAAGCATTAGCATTCTATGCATAACAAATGAGAAAACTAATGTTCACAGCGCTTAAGTAAATTTCCAGTTTCTATGATTAGGAAAGAGTAGAGCTGAGAGTTAAAACAATTTCCTTTTATTCCAATGGCAGTATTGCTTTTATTACTACACCTTGTTGCTTCCAAGAAAAGGCAAGAGGTTGAGTAAACGGTATAAAGACTGAGTAGACTGGGAATGATTGCACTAGACTTGGGTGTCAGTGTGGGGGAGAATTGGAGCTCATATTTAGGAGTCCCGGGCTATTCAATAAACACTGCCACAGGCAAAAATAGAAAGTCAGGAATTCCATCTGACTGATGTATCATTCTGAAGATGTTAGCTGGCCAATACAAAGTCCAAGCGTATGGCGACAAGGCAGATGATGGGATACTTCAGACCAGAACAAGAAGGTTGAAAGCTGAAAGTAGAATTTCTGAGTCCCTAGAGCAGTGCTGTAGGCATTTGTATAGGGTGCCTGGCATTGGCTGTAGTTTAGAAAGGAATCATTAAGGGTACTGAGCTTACAGGGATACAGGTATACTAAAATTCCATAATAGCTTTAAGGTTCCTGTAATGGGAGACCATAAGAATGCACTCAAAAAAGAATAATGAGAGCACATTGGGGTGGAGGATGGGGTGGGAAGGTTGTGATAGACACAGGTGACTAATTTCTCTTGATATATAATGATGCTTGGGATGGGAAAAGATTCCCCTCTCTATCTAAGGAAACATATTTGATTGGTCTAATGAGGTAGAACGAGTGTCATTTCTATAAGTTCTTTAGTCGGGGAAGAGTGGACAAAAGGAGGCTTAATTATTAATAGGTCCTAAGGATCAGGAAGGAACAGATCATTTATTTTTCCTGAATTCCTTGATCACAGTACTGAATAATACACCCTTCGTGACTTGTTTAAGCTTTCAACTGCTTAATTTTTGTGTTCTTATTCCAAATGTTTTCTTTTTACAAAAAGATACTTTCTGTTGTTTTCATTATGGGAATATACATAGCAATAGTTCTCACTTCACGTTGCGCAGCCTTCCTGTACACAAAAGCTAGCCAACCAATTCTATCAGTTCATCTCTCCCTCTCTACCCTTCTCCCGTTTTCCTCTCCTCTTCTAATAGGAAAAGAATATTCCTGATAAGAAGCTCTAGAATGTGAGTGTTGGCCCCATATTTTTCTTCATAAACTATCTTCCTCATGAAAGGAGGATCAGTCACCAATGATATGTAGTGGAGAGAAAGAGAAGAACTCTGAATATCCACCACAGAAGAGCAAAACCACATTGACAGTTATAGATAGGAAACAACTGAGAGGAAGCTAAACTGTGCAACCTAGAAGTCTATCGCTTTGGCTGGCTTTCTATTGGTGCTCCATGTTTCAAAACCCTGCGCAGTATGTATGAAGGGTGATCAAGTGGGGGGAACCAAAGTAAACAGAATACATATGCAAATAAGTAGCATTTAGTCAGATTGTTCACTGATCATTTAAATATTTTCTCTCTCAGACCTGGTCCCTGCTCCCTAAGTGTAATTGAAGCCCCTCCACCCTCTGAACAGGAAGGAATCTTCTACTCATACAGGCAATCTCTACCTTTTGACAATCTATATTTTGCTACTGCATTCATCGTAGGATTCTTCCACTTTAGATTTAGTGCAATTTACACCCATTGTCTCAATTCGTTCAGTACTAAATGAATTATTTTTCATTCAACCCCCTTGTGCTCTGAACTAAGCTTTTACCTAAATTATAAGCTACACAAGAGGAGAGTATTATTCATCTCCACAGTCTCCCACTGAAAAGGGTCGCTTCAAAATGTTGTATGGATGGATATGTGGCTGAGTGGATGGATGAGTGAACTACTCTTCCCTTATCTTCCTTCTCTACCTATTGATTCCTTACCTCAAATGTTCTCTCTTTCATGAAGCCATTCTTGATTTTATTTATTTGAACACTTAAGGGCTTTATCTCCTAAGACACTTTTTCTACCTTATATTTTTGTTTTGCCATCTTGTGTTTTCTTATTTCTTTTTTTTTTTTTTTTTTTTTTTTTTAGACAGAGTCATGCTCTGTTGCCCAGGCTGGAAAGCACTGACACAATCTTGGCTCACTGCAACCTCCACCTCTGAGGTACAAGCAATTCTCCTGTCTCAGCCTCCTGAGTAGCTGGGATTACAGGCATGCACCACCACGTTCAGCTGATTTTTTTGTATTTTTAGTAGAGACGGGGTTTCACCACATTGGCCAAGCTGGTCTCGAACTCCTGACCTCAGTTGATCTGCCTGTGTGAGCCTCCCAAAGTACTGGGATTACAGATGTGAGCCACCACGCCCAGCTTATCTTGTGATTTATACTTGTTTTAGTCTTCCACAGAGAGAGACTTTCTCATTTGTTTTTATATCTCCTGCTGCTCTTAGCACAGAGCTTATACACTGTAGATGATCAACAAATATTTTTGAAGTAATTTAATCTAGAGTAATTTCAGACTCAAAATATTTCTGCAAGGCAGGCAGCACTGGTATTCTTGTCCTCATTGATGACTTGCCCACTGTCACCTACCTGGCCAAAAAGCTGGCCAGGAGAACACAAAAGCAGGAAAGGAGAACCAGTTTTTGCCAGCACCATTTCCTGTTTCAGTATGCTTTAAACAGACCCAAACAGATTCAGTATGCTTTTAAACAGCCCTTAAAAAGAACATGCTGGGTCACAAAAATGAAAAACTTCTGCATTTAGAAAGAGGGTAAAGTCTGTAAAGATATTTCCCTGCTTTGATTTTTTCCTTAAGGAAGCCATATGTTAAGTTTTCCTTTTAACCAGTATGCATACATCACCATACACCATCTTACCCAGATGTCTTATGTGTTTAAAGTCTGTTCTTAAGTTTCTGTGTCACCATTGCCCACCTAGTCAAGGTCTCAACTGCCCTATGATTACACAATTACTATAGTCCCTTAATTGCTTCTACCACCTTATGGGTCCCTTTACCTTCCAGTCAATTCTCTACAATGCTGACAAATTTTTATAAAAGATCATTGTTTACATACCCACCAACCCCCATCTCATCTTTTTTTTAATGACCATCTTCTGATTTCAGAATAAAATCAAACTCTTCTCGTACTCAGAATATGATTCCCAAAAGTATGGCACCTTGGCATGTTAAGTACTTTGAACTGAAGGAAATTGGAGAGGTCTCAGTGTTACAGGAAAGGGGTCCCGATCCAGACCCCAAGAGATGGTTCTTGGATCTCACACAAGAAAGAATTCAGAGCAAGTCTGCAGTGCAAAGCAAAAGCAAGTTTATTAAGAAAGTAAAGTGGTGAAAGAACAGCTACTCCATAGACAGTGTAGGGCATTCCCGAAAGTAAGAGGAGGAATGCATCCACCCTAGGTACAATGCTTGTACACATAGGATAAAAAAAGATTAGGTGGCTCTGGTTCGAACACCTCTTACATCAGTATCAAGGTCCATCTGACCTTCTCCTGTCTTCTTGTGTCCCACTCCTCTTTCTCCACCTAAGAGAGTCATAGAAACCAGAATTCCTGTTCCCCAAGGTGAGTCACCCCTCTTCCCTAAAGCAAACCAGAAAACCTGGAACGGGCAGCTCACACCTGTAATCCCAGCACTTCTGAAGGCCAAAGAGAGGATTGCTCGAGGCCAGGAGTTCAAGACCAGTCAGGGCAACATGTAAGACCCCGTGTCTATAAAAAAATGAAAAATTAGCTAAGCATGGTGGTACTTGCCTGTAGTCCTACCTATCTGGGAGGCTGGGGTGAAAGGATTGCTTGAGCCTAGCAGTTCAAGGCTGCAGTGAGCTATGGTCACAACACTGCACTCCAGCCTGGGCAACACAGTGAGACCCCATCTCAAAAACAAACAAATAAAAATCTGGAAAGGTCACTCTTTTCCCTCTCCCTTGAAAACCCTCATTCTGGAGGGGTCCTGCTCCATACTGAATAAGGAAGATTTCTACACAGAGAGGCCAAGAAGAATCTGAATATACAGGCCTTGCTGGTTTTCCCATCCTCCGTCCATTAGCATTAGATCAAATCCTTTTGTCCAATCACATTTCTACATGGCTGTGCATTCTTTATCATACCTAAGCATAAAAACAGAGCTGGGCATGGTGGCTCATGCCTATAATTCTTTGGGAGGCCAAGACTTGAGGTCAGGAGTTTGACACCAGCCTGACCAACATGGTAAAACCCCACCTCTACTAAAAATACAAACATTAGCCAGGCATGGTGGCACACACCTGTAATCCCAGCTACTTGGGAGGCTGAGGCATGAAAAATGCTTGAACCTGGGAGGCAGAGGTTGCAGTGAGCCGAGATCATGCCACAGCACTTCAGCCTGGGCGACAGACCAAGAGTCCGTCTCAAAAAAAAAAAAAAACAAAAACAAATACAAAACAAAAAACAAAAAAAAAAGTTTTTCCTGGGTCTTCCTTGAGTCTTCATTTTTAAGGTTTCCTGTGTCACATAAAACTTCCATTACATAAATTTGTTATGCTTTTCTCTTGTTAACTTGTTTTTGTTATAGGGGTGTTGGCCGTGACCTTTATGATGGATAAGGAAAAGGATCATACCTTCCCACCCCATGCTCTTCAGCCTGAAATTCAGTCTTCTTACAGCCTAGTCACCAGTCTTATTTCCAGCCTTTTCTTGTACTACTCCTCAGAGGATCCTTCCATTCTCCAAGTTCAGACTCCCCATACATAACACCTGTGTTCCTTCCCATCTTAGTCAAGTCATTTCGCCTAGTTAAAATGTCTTCCCTTCACCTTACAATACTTTCTTCAAAGAACAGCTCAAAAGCTACCTCCACTCTGAAGTTTTATTATACATGTCAACCTTCAATAATCTTTCTTTCCCTCAAATTCCTTTAGCACTTACTATAAGCTACTTGACTATCTTTCAAGATACATACACTCACTGACCCCAAATCTTTACTTCTCCTAAGAAGACCTAGAAAGGTTTATATCCTCATTCCCTTTGCTAATTATGATTTTATCTTTTTCTTTTATACATAGTTGAATCCACAAACATTTTTTATGCTCTACATGTACCAAGTCTCTGCAGGGAAAAATTATGTTTCTTAAGCAAAAATCTGTAGGGGCCGAGGGAAAGTTTCCTTCCACCCTCTGAAGGTTTGCTGAAAATGAACTGACAATCAACAGATTAACAGGAGAAAAGACATACAGATGTATTTAATATGCCTAGCACAGGGAAATTGTAGGAGAATGATTAGCCAATAACCCAATGATATCCAGATGTTTCTACGCCTTCATAAGGGAAGGGGAGATGGCAGGTGTAGCAATTTTGAGGGGTAGTAAATACTTTTTTAAGGGGAATGAATGGACCCAATCTTTAGTCAATGTTTAGCAAATAATTCTCTTTGGGAACTGAACGGCACCCAAGAATAGACAGTAGTTTGAGACAAAGTTGTCTGGGCTCTAGGTGTGATGTGTGATTTTCAGTCTCTTCCTCTTCTCTGGTTAAGTTTCAGAGGAGGGTAACAAAGGCGATTGGGTTCCTTTTAGAGGGCCTGGTTTCTAGGTGGATTAGGAACTTTGGAAAGCAGCCTCATCCTGTGCTCTGGGTCTTGTGCTTTATTTCTCAGGGTTTGGTCCTTGCTCCACTTAAAGGTTAACCTTGCTGTTTTCAAATCAGTTTCTGGAATGACCTGGAGTTGCATCTGTTAGGGTCACCCTCACCAGTACATTCCTGGCTGAAGACAGGGATAGTTTTTTTGTTTTTGTTTTGTTTTTGTGTGGTCATTTTATATTATTCATTGCCTACAGAGCATCTTTATGAATTTAAAGGAATGTTTGTGGGGTCGAGCATTTTAGAAGGCACTACTTTTCCGTTTGTGGGAAAAGTTGTGAACAAATGAGCTTTCTATTTCAGGGCAATGAACTGATTCTTAATTTTTTTTAGCTGCTGAAATATTTAAAATGCATGGTTTTATTTACTGCTCTTCTACCATAATATATAACAACGAGGATAAGGAGAAATATAGAAGGATAAAATAAACTTACTTAAACTTTTGAAACTATAATGCTGAAATTGTGAGCCTACTGTCACTCATGTTTGAAATCAGGGCAAAGGTAAAGTACAGAACAAAAAGCAATGACAAGCAATGTGCAATTATTTGGACTTTTTATCATTCATTTACTTATTGAGCACCTGATACTGAAAGGTGACAGCGTGCTGGCAGCCCTCGCAGCCCTCACTCGCTCTCGGCGCCTCCTTGGCCTTGGCGCCCACTCTGGCCGTGCTTGAGGAGCCCTTCAGCCCCCCACTGCACCGTGGGAGCCCTTCCCTGGGCTGGCCGAGGCCGGAGCTGGCTCCCTGGGCTTGTGGGGAGGTGTGGAGGGAGAGGCACAGGCAGGAACCAGGGATGCGCTTGTGGGCCAGCTAGAGTTCCGGGTGGGCGTGGGCTTGGCAGGCCCTGCACTCGGAGCGGCCAGCCGGCCAGCCCTGCTGGCCAGGCAGTGAGGGGCTTAGCACCCAGGCCAGTAGCTGCAGAGGGTGCGCTGGGTCCCCCAGCAGTGCTGGCCCACCGGCGCTTCTCTCCTCACGGGGCCTTAGCTGCCTCCCCGCGGGGCAGGGCTTCGGACCTGCAGCCCCCCATGTCATGTCTGAGCCTCCCCCACCAACCCGCCACCCCTGCCACCCCCGCCACCCCCACCATGGGCTCCTGCGCAGCCCTAGCCTCCCCAACGAGCGCCGCCCCCTGCTCCATGGCACCCAGTCCCATCAAATGCCCAAGGGCTGAGGAGTGCGGGTGCACTGCACGGGACTGGCAGGCAGCTCTACCTGCAGCCCTGATGGGAGATCCACTGGGTGAAGCCAGCTGGGCTCCGAGTCTAGTGGGGACTTGGAGAACCTTTATGTCTAGCTGAGGGATTGTAAATACACCAATGGGCACTCTGTATCTAGCTCAAGGTTTGTAAACACACCAATCAGCACTCTGTGTCCAGCTCAGGTTTTGTAAATACACCAATCAATACTGTATCTAGCTAATCTGGTGGGGATGTGGAGAACTTTTGTGTCTAGCTCAGGGATTGTAAACACACCAATCAGCACCCTGTCAAAACGGACCAATCAGCTCTCTGTAAAACAGACCAATCGGCTCTCTGTAAAATGGACCAATCAGCAGGATGTGGGTGGGGCCAGATAAGAGAATAAAAGCAGGCTGCCCAAGTCAGCAGTGGCAACCCGTGGGGGCCCCTTCCACAGTGTGGAAGCTTTGTTCTTTCACTCTTTGCAATAAATCTTACTACAGCTCACTCTTTGGGTCCACACTACCTTTATGAGCTGTAACACTCGCTGCGAAGGTCTGTAGCTTCACTCCTGAAGCCAGCGAGACCACAAACCCACTGGGAGGAACGAACAACTCCGGACGCGCTGCCTTTAGAGCTGTAACACTCACCGCAACGGTCTGCAGTTTCACTCCTGAGCCAGCGAGACCATGAATCCACCAGAAGGAGGAAACTCCGAACACATCCAAACATCAGAAGGAAAAACTCCGGACACGCCGCCTTTAAGAACTGTAACACTCACCGTGAGGGTCCGCGGCTTCATTCTTGAAGTCAGTGAGACCAAGAACCCGCCAATTCCAGACACAATACCATGTCCAGAATAGAGGGATTCCAAAATGAAAAGTCATGGTCCTACCTTTTAGGAGCTTACAAATAAGCTGTTTACAAACAAAGTTAAACGCAAAAAGGAGTAAAATTAATAAGATATAGTAGGAGTAGAGGAAAAAAAGATTATTTCACTCCACTTATGTGAAAAATTTTTAAAACTTGGTGGTAGAAACAAAATTGTACAACGTCTCTGAAGGCAGTGAGATGTAAATACTATGTCAATATTGTAGAAAGGTCTATCTAGGATTTTGGAACACTGTTAGCAAAAGGAGTCGGGCTGGGACACAGTTACGTTGGTGAAACTGCTAGAGACAAGCACAAATTAGAGGCTTTTCTCACTAGACTGTGGAAAACTATCGATGCTCTATTCAGATGAGTGTCATAATTAGAGTTGTGTTTGGCCAGGTGCAGTGTGGCTCACACCTGTAATCCCAGTACTTTGGGAGGCCAAGGTGGGTGGATCACCTGAGGTCAGGTGTTCAAGACCAGCCTGGCCAACATGGCGAAACCCTGTCTCTACTAAAAATACAAAAATTAGCTGGGCATGGTGGCGGGTGCCTGTAATCCCAGCTACTCAGGGTGCTGACGCAAGAGAATCACTTGGACCTGGGAGGTGGAGGTTGCAGTGGGGCAAGATGATGTCACTGCTCTCCAGCCTGGGCGACAGTGACTGTCTCAAAAAAAAAAAAAAAAAAATTGAGTTGTGTTTAAGGTAGGTAAATTTGACCACAATGTATTGGTCTAATTGGAATTGAGGTAAGAATTCATCTGGGCTTCTTTTACAGGACCCTGATGTTAAGACAGTGTGAGATAAAGAAGCCAGCCAAAAACCACCAAAACCAAGATGGCAACAAAAGCAACCTGTACCCATCCTCACTGTTCATTATATGCTAATTATGATGCATTAGCATACTAAAAGACCCCCTCCCCACCAGCACCATGACAGTTTACAAATGCCATGCCAATGTCCTGAAGTTACCTTATATGGTCCAAAAGAAAGAGGAACCCTCAGTTCTGGGAAATCCTCACCCCTCTCCTGGAAAACTCATGAAAAATCCACCCCATGTTTAACAAGTCCTCAAAAAATAACCATAAAAAGAGCCAGCCAGCAGCCCACAATTGGTGCTCTGCCTGTGGAGTAACTTCTCTTTTTTTCCTTTATTTATTTATTTATTTTGAGACAAAGTCTCACTCTGTCACCCAGGCTGGAGTGCAGTGGCACGATCTTGGCTCACTGCAACTTCCGCCTCCCGGGTTCAAGCAATTCTCCTGCCTCAGCCCCTGGAGTATCTGGTATTACAGGAGCCCACCACCAAGCCCGGCTAATTTTCGTAGTTTTAGTGGAGACGAGTTTTCACCATGTTGGCCACGACGGTCTTGAACTCCTGGCCTGAAGTGATCCACCAGCCTTGGTATCCCAAAGCGCTGGGATTATAGGCATAAGCCACTACACCTGGCCCTTCTATTCATTTACTTTCTTAATAAGCTTGCTTTCACTTTACTCTGTCGGCTGGCTCTTAAATTCCTTCATGAGCTGAGCCAATGTCCCGTGTGGCTTCCTGGGCTGAGCCTCACTTTTGGGCTTTGCCCTGTGCCAGAATGGGAAAGTCTAGAGGCGGAGATAATGCAACACTACACCGCATTTTAAAGTTTACATTCTCACTTTTTAAAACGAGTGGTAGCTTGATACAGCGGGAAAAGGGAAGTCACTCGAAGTCTGAAGGCATTCTCTGGCTGCTGTTTACTAGCTCTGTGACCTTTGGCATATTAATCAATATCTGTATCCTCAGTTTCCTTTTCTGCTATGTGGGATTAATGTTGTAGAGTTGCTTTGGTAAATGAGATAAGCCTCGGAACACAATGCCTCACACATAATAAGTGCTCAATGAATATTTGTTTCCCTCCTTCTTTTGCCTAATTCAGAACTTTAAAAGCATTTATTTCTGACTGTTAATATAGCTTGAGTTAGTGAACACCCACGTATCTCATTTCAGTATTTTAGATGGTTCTAAAGTCTTTGCCACAGAAGGCAAAATTGCATCACATTTGCATTTGGGAGAATAAATTTACAATCAAGAAATTAACAGGTACTTTGGGTTCTCAAGATAGTCTGAGTTTATTCAACATTCATTTGATCGATATTTGTTGTGCCTCTGTGTGGCTCCGCAAGGAGATACAAAAGTGGTACAACTCAGTCTGGCTGTCAAGGAGTTCAAAGTCAAGTGTGAGATATATTAACATACAGATGATCAAAAGGGTTTATGATAAGTACTAGCAGTTTATACAAGTGTTATGGGAGCACAGAAGAATGTGTAATAGGCTGAGTTTGCAAAAAGAAGTAAGGGAAAGCTTTGCAAGGAAGAAATGCCTTTAGATAAGTCTGGAAGTATTAGTTGTAGTTCACCAGCTACACATTATTTCTTCTGCTAGACCCATACCAGGTGGGAAGATAATTTGTAAAACTGTCAGAAACATTTGAACCAGAGCGCCACCATCTTGAACAGGGGCTGGGTAAAACGAGGCTGAGATCTGCTGGGCTGCATTCCCAATAGGTTAGACATTCTTAGTCACAGGATGGGATAGGAGGTCGGCAAAAGATACAAGTCACAAAGATCCTACTGATAAAACAGGACGCAGTAAAGAAGCTGGCCAAGTCCTACCAAACCAAGATGGCAACAAAAGTGATCTCTGGTTGTCCTCCCTGCTCACTGTATGCTAATTATAATGCATTAGCATACTAAAAGACACTCCCACCAGCACCATGACAGTTTACAAATGCCATGGCAACTTCCAGAAGTTTACCCTATATAGTCTAAAAGGAAGAGGAACCCTCAGTTCTGGGAGCTCCCTGCCCCTTTCCTGGAAAACTCATGAGTAATCCACCCCTTGTTTAGCATATGATCAACAAATAACCATAATGATAGCCAACCAGCAGCCTTTGGGTCTGCTTTGTCTTTGGAGCAGCCATTTTTTATTCTTTTGCTTTTCTAATGAACTTGCTTTCACTTTTCTCTGTGGACTTACCCTGAATTCTTTATTGTGTGAGATCCAAAAACCCTCTTTTGGGGTCTAGATCAGTACCCATTTCCGGTAACAAAAATGTAAAGAAGAGAGGAATTGCATCAGGCTGCATTTACCTGAAAATACCAATAACAGGGATTTAAACAAAGTTGGAGTTCCTTTTTCTCACATACTTGGAAATCTAGAGGTAAGCACTTGCTGGTATTGACATAGTGACTGGAAGGATGTCAAGTCCTAGGTCTTTGGGGTTCTTTTGGCCTATCCCTTGGGGTCTCTAGATGGTCATTTCAACTCCAGCTTTCAAGTTCCATACTTCAAGCAGAAAGAACTGTCAGAGGCATTTGAACAAGAGCAACTCCATCTTGAATAGGGGCTGGGTAAATTGAGGCTGAGACCTATTGGACTGCATCCCAGCAGGTTAAGGCATTCTAAGACACAGGATGAGATAGGAGGTCTGCACAAGATACAGGTCATAAAGACCTTGCTGATAAAACAGGTTGCAGTAAAGAAGCCGGTAAAACCCATCAAAACCAAGATGGCGACAAGAGTGACCTCTGGTCGTCCTCACTGCTACACTCCCAACAGCACCATGACAGTTTACAAATACCATGGCACATCAGAAGACTACCCTATATGGTCTAAAAAGGCAAGGAACCCTCAGATCTGGGAACTGCCCACTCCTTTCCTGGAAAATCAGTGAATAATCCACCCCTTCTGTAGCATATAATCAAGAAATAACCATAAAAATGGCCAACCAGCAGCTCGTGCTGCTGCCTCTGCCTATGGAGTAGCCTTTCTTTTATTCCTTCTTTTTCTTAATAAACTTACTTTCGCTTTGCACCGTGGTTTCTCCTTAAATTCTTTGTTGTGCGAAATCCAAGAAGCCTCTCTTGGTGTTTGGATCAGGAGCCCTTTCCAGTAACTGAAGGAAGTTCCAGTGCCCATACAAGGGAAGTAAAACTTTCTTAGAAATCCCCAGCAGAATTCCATTTATATCTCTTTGGTCACAGTGGTATCCTATAGCAGCACCTATCTCCAAAGGAAGCTAAGGCATAGAAGTTTTCTTTTCTTTATTTATTTTACCCTTTTAAAGCAGGGCACAAAATTACCCCCAACAAAATCAAAATTCTATTAAAATGGAAGAAGGGAAAATGTATTAAATATATGATGTAAGCAACTTAAGATTCTCTGCTAATGCATGTTGACGGAATTACAAATAGTTGGTATAGCTAGATGATAGAATGTCAGAAGATTGGTAAGAGATAAAGGCTGGAGCCACAAGCCAAACTGAGCCAAGGACAAATCTAAAAGTTTATTTGTGCAAAAAAAAAAAAAAAAAAAAAAAGTCTTTTTTAAGACGAGGTTTCACTTTGTTGCCCAGGCTGGTCTTGAGTACATGGGCTCAGGTAATCCTCCTGCCTCAGCCTCCAGAATAGCTGGACTACAGGTATACATAGTTCATTTGTGCAAAGTTTTTTCACAGGAAAATATACTCAGAGTTCCATGATGGGATATTGGGAACATTTGCCTGGTTACAGCCATATGGCAATAGGAAAGGAAGGCTCCATGTTCCCATTACATTTTGGCCAATCAATTAATCAGAAACCTTCCAAGTCCTGGAAATGCAGCCAAGGGCAGGGTTCCAGCAGGAAATACTGACTGTTTTGCATAGGCAGCATAAGACCTGTTTTTAGCCCATGTCTTGATAAAAGTCACCGCCAATATTTCTTTTGCTATTATTCCTTTCTTTTTTTCCTTTCCTTCTACTCCTTTTTGCTTTGAATTTACACCAGTATGTGTCCCAGTGAGTCCATTTCTTCTCCCTTTTAAAATACGTTCTCAGCAAGTTTCCAAGCCCCTGACTAAAAGCCAGGCAAGGTCATTTCTAGACTTCAAGGTTTCTGAGACATAATTTTTCTTTTTCTTTTTCCTATTTATTTGTTTATTTATTTTGAGAGAGTGTCTCACTCTGTCATCCAGGCTGGAGTACAGTGGTATGATCATGGTGCACTGCAGCCTCGACCTCTCAGGCTCAAGCGATTCTCTTACCTCAGCCTCCCAAGTTGCTGGGACTACAGGCTCATGCCATCAGGCCCCAACTAATTCTTTTTTACTTTTTGTAGAGACAGCGTTTCCCTGTGTTGCCCAGGCTGGTCTCGAACTCCTGGGCTAAAGTGATCCTCCCACCTCGGCCTCCCAAAGCGCTGGGATTACAGGCATGAGCCACCATGCCTGGCCTAGTTTTCAAGTTTTTATCATTCTATCACATCGTTGTGATATTATATATATATAATATATATTCTAATATATATAATATAATATATAATATATATTCTAATATATATAATATAATATATATAATATATTCTAATATATATAATATAATATATATAATATATATTATTATATATAATATAATATATATAATATATATTATTATATATAATATAATATATATAATATGTATAATATATAATATATTATATAATATATCTCATATATAGATACATATATATCTCTCTCAGCATTGTTCACAGTCGTTGAATGCACTGTACTACATTTCATTTCTATTACAACGTTTACATTTCCTGGAGTCAGTAATCACTTCGGTTTCTGTTTTTAGATATCTATATATAATATATATCTCTTATATAGAGATGTATATTATAGATATAATATGTAGCTATATATGAGATATCCATATATAATAGATATCCATATATAATAGATATCTCATATATAGATATATATAGATATAATCTCTCTCAGCATTGTTCACAGTCATTGAATGCACTGTACTACATTTCATTTCTATTACAACATTTACATTTCCTGGAGTCAGTAATCACCTCGGTTTTTGTTTTTGTTTTCCTATTGGCTTAGTTTTTTATGAAACAGATCCGAGACCTTCCAATAGAACCATAAAATTTAAGTCAGTGTAGCTCAAACACATCAGTTCGTTTTGGTTTTTTTCCTTTGACAACATCCCTTTTGTCCTCCTCCATAGTCCCACTCCATTTGAACTGGAAGTTTTCACCTTGAAATTATCTTACCTCTCTCCTACGCTGGATGTCTTGTTTCTTGAACTCCAGTACTGTACTTTTTTCTGCTTTACTTCTTCATTGATGAAGCACATGTTTGAGTAACTTTCTGAAAAACTCAATATGAACAGCAAATTGTGCTCTTGAATGAGTGAAAATGTCTTTATTTACCCTTACTTAATTTGTAGTTTGTCTGGCTATAGATTTTAGGTTGCAAACAATTTTCCTTTAGAATTTCGGAAGTCCTGACTTCATTGTATTTTAGCTGTCAGCAATGCTGTTGACTCATCTGCCATCTGAGTTTTAAAACTTTGTATGTCATCTGGTTTGTGTGTTTTTTTCCTTTTAAGATTCTCTCGTTATGACTGGAGATCTGAAATTTCACAATGAATCTGCTTTGGTATGGGTGTTTTTTCATTCAGCGTGCTATCACTTATTATGCTCTTTATGCAGTTTCGATTTGGAAACTTGTATCCTTCTGTTCTGGGGAACTTTTGGTGTTTGTGTGATTATTTCCTTCCTCCATTTTGTTTTTGTTTTTTAATTTTGGAACTTCTGTTACTCAGATCGGCTTTCTCGGACTGATAATCTTTTCTTTCCTCTTTTCTATCTCTTGTATTTCTGTATTATTTTTGGGAGATAAAGATAAAGTGGGAGCTTTACCTTCCAACTCTTCTATTTAATTTTCCTTTTTTTTTTTTTTTTGGAGACAGTCTCACTCTGTCGCCCAGGCTGGAGTACAGTGGCATGATCTTGGCTCACTGCAACCTCTGCCTCCCGGGTTCAAATTATTCTCCTGCCTCAGCCTCCCGAGTAGCTGGGATTACTGGTGCACACCACCACGCCCAGCTAATATTTGTATTTTTAGTAGAGAGGAAGTTTCACCATATTAGCCAGGCTGGTCTTGAATTCCTGATCCACCCGCCTCAGCCTCCCAAAGTACTGGGATTACAGGCAAAAGCCACCGTGCCCAGACTGAATTTTTCCAAAGCTACTTATTATCCATAAAACTTTCTTTTCTTTTGGGAGATGGTGGGTCTTTTATAGAAAATAGAATTATTTTTTGTGTCATGAAAGCTGGAGGTATTAATGGTTTAAATAAAATTTTTTTCTTCTCTAAGTATTATTTCTGGGTTAACTGTTTCCTGAGTTGCTTTATTTTTCTGTTTTAGTCTCTATGTTGGCGGCATTCCTCAAATGTTTTATAATTTTGTCTTTTCATATTTAACAAGTCACTAAAAACTGATTTGACTGGAAGCTCTGTGTGCCTGAGTGAGGCTTCCTAACTGATGAGTCCACTGCTATAGAAGGAATAGGACCGCAAAATCTAATTGCTAGTACTTCTTTTAGACTGATCCCTTTCACTAGAAAGAAACTTTCATTCGCTTTTTTTAGGGAATGTAGGCCTGACCACCAGCATACCATGTTGCCTCATATATTTTTCTGCAAGTAAGATTATACTATACATAATGCTTTCTAAAATTTGTTTTTCATCTAATAATATATCCAAGCCACTCATGTCTGTAGGCACAGGAATATAAAATGGCTGTCTAGAATTTCATATTATAGACTATTCTTGACTTATGCTGATTCGACTTACAGTTTTTCAACTTTACAATGATGTGAAAGGGATATGCATTCAGTAGAAACTGTACTTCAAATTTTGAAGTTTGATCTTTTCCTGGCCTAACAATATGCTGTTCAATACTCACAATGCTAGGCAATAGCAGTGAGCCTCAGCTTCCAGTCAGCTGTCAATCAAACAGGAGGACAGACAACGGATACTCTCCAATGGATAGTGTTGCCAATGATGTTGCCCAACTCTAGGCTAATGTCAGTGATCTGAGCACATTTAAGATAGACTAGGCTCATTCTACCTGACTTCAAACTATACTATAAGGCTACAGTAACCAAAACAGCATGGTACTGATACCAAAACAGGTATGTAGACCAATGGAACATAACAGAGACCTCAGAAATAACACCACACATCTGCAACCATCTGATCTTCAACAAACCTGACAAAAACAAGAAATGGGGAAAGGATTCCCTATTTAAGAAATGGTGCTGGGAAAACTGGCTAGCAGAAAACAGAAACTGGACCCCTTCCTTACACCTTATACAAAAACTAACTCAAAAAGGATTAAAGACTTAAATGTAAAACCTAATACCATAAAAACCCTAGAAGAAAACTGAGGCGATACTATTCAGGACATAAGCATGGGCAAAGACTTCATGACTAAAACACCAAAAGCAATGGCAACAAAAGCCAAAATTGACAAATGAGATCTAATTAAACTAAAGAGCTTCTGCACAGCAAAAGAAACTATCATCAGAGTGAACAGGCAACCTACAGAATAGGAGAAAAATTTTGCAATCTATCCAGCTGACAAAGGTCTAATATCCAGAATCTACAAGGAACTTAAACAAACTTACAAGAAAAGAACAAACAACCCCATCAAAAAGTGGGTGAGGATATGAACAGACACTTCTCAAAAGAAGACATTTATGTGGCCAACAAGCATATGAATAAAAGCCCATCATCACTGGTTATTAGAAAAATGCAACTCAAAACCACAATGAGATACCATCTCACACCAGTTAGAATGGCAATCATTAAAAAGTCAGGAAACAACAGATGCTGGTGAGGCTGTGGAGAAATAGGAACACTTTTACACTGTTGATGGGAGTGTAAATGAGTTCAATCATTGTGGAAGGCAGTGTGGTGATTCCTCAAGGATCTAGAACCAGAAATATCATTTGACCCAGCAATCCCATTATTGGGTATATACCCAAAGTATTATAAATCATTCCACTACAAAGACACATGCACAGGTATGTTTATTGCAGCACTGTTTACAATAGCAAAGACTTGGAACCAACCCAAATGCCCATCAATGATAGACTGGATAAAGAAAATATGGTGTATATACACCATGGAATACTATGCAGCCATGAAAAAGAATGAGTTCATGTCCTTTGCAGGGACATGGATGAAGCTGGAAACCATCATCCTCAGCAAACTAATACAGGAACAGAAAACCAAACCCCATGTTCTCACTCATAAGTGGGAGTTGAGCAATGAGAACACATGGACACAGGGAGGAAAACATCACACACCAGGGCCTGTTGTGGGAGGAGGAGCAAGGGAAGGGAGAGCATTAGGACAAATAACTAATCCATGTGGGGCTTAAAACCTAGATGACAAGTTGATAGGTGCAGCAAACCACCATGACACATGTATACCTATGTAACAAACCTGCATGTTCTACACATGTATTCCAGAACTTAAAGTAAAATTTTTTAAAATTTAAAATGAGAAAAAAAGAAAGTATACCTATATAATTGATACAGGAGTACCATGATTAATACCCCAGTTTTATGAAAAAATATGAAGTCATTATGGAGTAGCAAGAATTATACTAACATAAAGACAAAGTAGAAATAAGACAAACAAACAAAAAAAGCAGACAACTTAGGTCACAATAGTGTAATCTTGCCAAAGTTCATATAGCAATGTATAAGTAAGTACTCTTGATTAAGTGGTAAATTGCTCAATGTCATTGTTCATGTCTCCTTAGTATGAATAAACAATAATCATTATTGTTTTCCTATCAATAAAAAAAAGATAGATAGGCTAAGCTATGATGTTCGGTAAGTTAGGTGTATTAAATGCATTTTGTTTTATTTATTTTTCTGAGACAAAGTGTCACTCTGTCATCCAGGCTGGAGTGCAATTGTGCAACTATAGCTCACTGCAATCCTGACCTCCTGGGCTCAAGCGATTCTACCACCTCAGCCTCCTAAGCAGCTAGGACTACAGGTGTGCACGTCCATACTCAGCTAATTTTTTTGTGTTTCATAGAGACGGGGCTCTCACTATATTGCCCAGGCTGGTCTTGAACTCCTAACCTCAAGGGATTCTCCTGTCTCAGCCTTCCAACTGTTAGGATTACAGGTGAGAGCCATTATGCTTGGCCATTAAATGCATTTTTTACTTAGGGTATTTTGAACTTACAATGGGTTATAGGGGCATAACTCTACCATAAGTCAAAGAGCATCTGTATATATTAGCCATAATTTATAAACAGTTTCTAACTGATGGGCACTTGGGGATCTTTTTTCATTATAACAACACCTTAATTGGGTCTGTATCTTTCTGTACTTATGCTAGAATATCTGCAGGATTAATTTCTAGAAGTGAAATGATTGGATCAAAGAGTGTGCATATTTTACATTTTTGTCAATATTGCCAAATTATTCTCCAAGAAGTTTATACCAATTCATACTACCACCACTGGTATCTAAGAGGGCTTGCTTACCTATATTCTTCACAATTCTAGGTTTAACTTTTTCAACTTTGCCCCTTTGACAGGATTTTTTTTTTTTAGACTCCAGCTGAACAGGATTTTTTAAAGTATATCTAATTCTACTTAGGAAATAGATTTCTTTAATTATTAGTGAAGTTAAACAACTTTTATTATTTTTATTATCTATTTGCATTTATTTTAATATAAACTTAAAAAATACTTTGTCCATTTTTCCATTGGGTGGTTAGTGTTTTCTTATTAATTTGTTCAGTTTTTCTGTACATTAAAGAAATTAGCTCTCTGCCCATTATTTACTCTGACATTTTCTTTTTTTTTCAACCTTTATTTTAGGTTCATGGGGTATATGTGCATGTTTGTTATATGAGTAAATTTTTTGTTGCTGAGGTTTCGTGTATGAATGATCCCATCACCCAGACAGTAAGCATAGTACCAGATAGGTAGTTTTTCAACCCTCCCTCATACCCTTCCCCCACCCCAGAAGTCCCTAGTGCCCAGTGTCTATTGTTCCCATCTTTATGGCCATGTGTACTCAATGTTTAGCTCTCACTTTAAGTGAAAATGTGTGGCGTTTGGTTTTCTGTTCCTGCATTAATCCACTTAGGATAATGGCATCCAGCTACATTCATGTTGCTGCAAAGGACATGATTTTGTTCTTTTTCATGGCTGCATAGTATTCCATGGTGTATACGTACCATATTTTCTTTATCCAGTCCACCACTGATGGGCATCCAGGTGGATCCCATGTCTTCGCTATTGCAAATGGTGCTGTGATGAACATATGAGTGCATGTGTCTTTTTGGTACAATGATTTATTTTCCATTGGGTATACACCTAGTAGTGGGATTTCTGGGTCAAATAATAGTTCTGTTTTAAGTTATTTGAGAAATTTCCAAACTACTTTCCACAGTGGCTGGACTAATTTACATTCCCACCAACAGTGTTTATAAGTGTTCTCTTTTCTCTGCAACCTCACCAACATCCATTATTGTTTGACTTTTTAATAGTAGCCATTCTGACTGGTATGAGATGGTGTCTCATTATGGTTTTGATTTGCATTTCTTTAATGATTAGCGATGTTGAGACTTTTTTCATATATTTATTGACTGCATGTATGTCTTCTTTTGAAAAGTGTCTGTTCATGTCCTCTGACCATTTTTTAATGGGGTTATTCATTTATCATCTGTTGAATTGTTTAAGTTCCTTATAGATTCCAGATATAAGACCTTTGTTGGATGCACAGTTTTCAAATATTTTCTCCCATTCTTCAGGTTGTCTGTTTACTCTGTTCATAGTTTCCTTTGCTGTATAGAAGCTGTTTAGTTTAATTAGGTCCCACTTGTCGATTTTTGGTTGTGTTCCAACTGCTATTGGGGACTTAGTCATAAATTCTTTGCCAAGGCTGATGTCCAGAATGGTATTTCTTAGGTTTTCTCCTAGGATTTTTATAGTTTTAGATCTTACACTTAAGTCTTTAATCTATCTTGAGTTAATTTTTGTATATGGCGAAATGTAGAGGTCCAGTTTTATTCTTCTGCATGTGGCTAGCCAGTCAAGTAGGCTCTTTTCCTGGGTTGCAGGGATCATTCAACATATGCAAATCAATAAATGTGATTCACCACATAAACATCATTAAAAACCATAAGATCATCTCAATAGATGTAGAAAAAGCTTTTGATAAAATCAAACATCCCTTTATGATAAAAACCCTCAACAAACTAGGCATTGAAGGAATATACCTCAAAATAGTAAGAGCCATCTATGATAAACCCACAGACAACTTTTTATACTGAATGGGCAAAAGCTGGAAGCATTCGCCTTAAGAGCTAGAACAAGACAAGTATGCCCATTCTCACCACTACTATTCAACATAGTACTTGAAGTCCTAGCCTGAGCAATCAGGCAGGAGAAAGAAATAAAAGGCATCCAAATAGGAAAAGAAGAAGTCAAATTGTCTCTCTTTGCTGAGGATATGATTCTTTATCTAGAAAACCCTAAAGATGTTGCCAAAAGGCTCCTTAGAGCTGATAAACAACTTCACTAAAGTTTCAGGATACAAAATTGATGTACAAAAATCAGTAGCATTTCTATACTCCAATAATGTTCAAGGTGAGACCCAAGTCAAGAGCACAATCTCATTTTTAATAGCCACACACACCCACAAAAGAAAATACCTTGGAATTAATCTAACCAAGAAAGTGAAAGAGCTCTACAAGGAGAACCACAAAACACTGCTGAAATAAGTCATAGATTATACAAACAAAAGGAAAAACATCCCATGCTCATGGATTGGAAGAATCAATACTGTTAAAATGGCCATACTGCCCAAAGCAATCTATAGGTTCAATGCTATTCCTATCAAACTACTAACATCATTTTTTGCAGAATTAGAAAAAAATATTCTGAAATTCATATGGAATTCAAAAAGAGCCTGAATAGCCAAAGCAATTCTAAGCAAAAGGAACAAAGCTGGAGGCATTATACTACCCGACTTCAAACTATACTACAAGGCTATAGTAACCAAAACAGCATGGTACTGGTACAAAGACACACATAGACCAATGGAACAGGATAGAGAACCCAGAAATGAAGCTACACAGTATAGCCATCTAATCTTCAACAAAGGCAACAATAACAAGCAATGGGAAAAGGACTCCCTATTCAATAAATGGTGCTGAGATAACTAGCTAGCCATATGCAGAAGAATAGGATATTTTCTTTTAAATGTTCTTTCTAGTTTTTTTTTCTAATGGAAATTTCAAAGTTAAATGTTTTTACTGTATGGCTTGGATTTTATGTGATGATTAGAAAGGCCTTCCTTACTCCAAGATGACAAAAAAATATATTCACTATGTTTTTATCAATTGTTTCATGGTATTTTTCTATTATATGGAGGTACCATAATTTATGTAGACAGTCCTATAATGACCTTTGTGTTGTTTCCAGTTTTCCAAAGGCCATGTCCTCTTGTTTTGTCCTGGACTCCCTGAGAAACTGAAAAGCAACAGGCAAATGTTTTCCTTATTGAGCGTCTTCCTTAAAATGTAAGATTTTCTTCTCCCGTTTCAATAATCACCACTACTTTAACTGCATTTTATTTCATTTTTTGGTTCATTTTTGTTATCCTGCTCTCAAATCCTCCCTGCCATTTCACATGTGCATTAAAATGTCAGTGCCCAAAATTGGCATGATACTTTAAGGGTGTGACCAATTTCTAAGTTTAGCAGAAGGATATTTTCCCAGCTCCTGGATGTCATAGACCTATTAATATATTTCACTATCACAGTTAGCTTTATAAAAACAGCCATACTATACTGCTGACTCATACTCAGCTGGTGGTCTCAAGCCTAACCAGTTTATTAAACTAGAAATGATGTCCAATATGTTAGATGACAGAAAAAAATATTTGCAAAGTTCCTGGGATTTTGAACCCTGGGCCAAAATTTGAAGCTTATCAGGAAGACCACGAAAAGTTCGTCATTTATGTTTTAAAAAAAACCAACAACATGAGTACAAGATAAGGATGATTTCCCTTAACACTTAAACATTGAAACTTTTTGGATTACCATGATTTAATATTGGCAACAATATTGCACAATGTAATGTGCAAAATGCATTACATTTTTTGACAGCCATTTCACATTGTTGCCAATGTGAAAAAAAATTTAATGGCTAACTGTTCACAGTCTCTCCCTTTTCTCCTTCAGCCAAGGAAAGTTCTTTCTTGGCAAGTTCAGTTCCTTGGCCTTGTTAAGAGATTGATGGATCGAGTAAGAGGAAAAAGGTTTGATTTAATCTCTTAGAAAAGTTGGAGAGCTGCACAAGAAAAAAGAAGATCCTGAGGATGAGAAGTTGCTGAGAAAGGCAAATGCCAATAACTCCAATAAGCAATGGCTGAGACAGCAAGTTTGGGAAGCTTATGAAGGAGAGAAAAGAAAAAGAAATTAGATTAGCTGCTGTGTTGTGGCAAGGGGGGCTTTTCAGATGAGGAAAGAGATTTTTAATGAAGTGTTACCATGTGTTAGGAATATTGCATCACATTGCATGTGTTCTAAGAGACTTAAGTAAAATTTAAATATTTTTCCAATTATTTTTGGATGTCTGAAATGTGTGTCTTTGGTTGGAACTTTGAGCTGAGAAGCAGTCACAGGATATCTCAGCTATGTACAGGTTACAAAATCTTACATTGCATCAACAGAGCTATGGTGTTCAGTGCAATAAGGATGACAATTATGTCTTTGGTCAGACAACATTTGCCTTATTATCTTCAGCCTTGGGTGCCACATTTTTACAAGGTGCATTGATTTGCTAAGGCTGCTATAAAAAAGTACTGCATACTAGGTGGCTTAAACAAAGTTTATTTTCTTACAATTCTGAAGGCTAGAAGTCCAAGATCAAGGTATTGACAGGGTTAGTTTCTTTGGAGGCATTTATCCTTGGCTTGTAGATAGTCATCTCCTTGTGTCTTCACTTGGTCCTTCCTATGTGTGCGTCTGTGTCTTTAATCTCCTCTTTTTATAAAGACACCAGCCACATTGGATTACTGCAAACTTAATATTGGCAATGATATTGCACAATCTAATGTGCAAAATGCGTTACATTTTTTGACAGCCATTTCACATTGTTGCCAAAGTGAAAAAAAAAATTAATGGCTAACTGTTCACAGTCTCTCCTTTTTCTCCTTTGGTCAAGAAAAGTTCTTTCTTGGCAAGTTCAGTTCCTTGGCCTTGTTAAGAGATTGATGGAGGCTGGGCACGGTGGCTCATGCCTGTAATCCCAGCACTGTGGGAGGCTGATGTGGGTGGATCACGAGGTCAGGAGTTCAAGACCAGCCTGGCCAACATGGTGAAACCCCATCTCTACTAAAAATACAAAAATTAGCCGGGCATACTGGTGGGCACCTGTAATCCCAGCTACTTGGGAGGTTGAGGCAGAGAATTGCTTGAACCCGGGATGCAGAGGTTGCAGTGAGCTGAGATAGCGCCACTGCACTCCAGCCTGGGCAACAAGAATGAGACTCTGTCTCAAAAAAAAAAAAAGAAAAGAAAAAGAAAGAGATTTATGGAACAGGCAAGAGGAAAAATGTTTGGATTTTACAATGGATTTACATTGGATTATAATCCATTATACTGACTTCACTTTAATTATTTTTTTCTTTTTTTTTTTTCTTTTTTTTGAGACAAAGTCTTGGTCTGTCTCCCAGGAGGCTGGAGTGCAGTGCCACATGATCTCTGCTCACTGCAACCTCCGCCTCCCAGGTTCAAGCGATTCTCCTGCCTCAGCCTCCTGAGTAGCTGGGATTACAGGCACCCGCGACCATACCAGGCTAATTTTTATATTTTTAGTAGAGACAGGGTTTCACCATGTTGGCCAGGCTGGTCTCAAACTCCTGATCTCAAGTGATCCACCTGCCTCAGCCTCCCAGAGTGCTGGGATTACAGGCTTGAGCCACTGCACCCAGGCTAATTACCTCTTTAAAGACCCTATATCCAACTACAGTCACATTCCAAGGTACTGGTGGTTAGGACTTCAACATATGAATTCTGAGGGAACACAATTCAGCTCATAACACAAGCCTACTGACAAATTCATAATTTATTCTTATTTTTAGATCCCTTTAAATTTTATTGCTGATCTTTCAAGACTCTTACCAAGTTCTCATAATCTGTAAACAACCAGAATATTGTCAACTTCTTCATTAAATTGTTAAAAGTAGTGAATTAACCTGGTTGGAGCACATTATTGCTATTTGACTTAAAAGGATTTAGAATATGATAGTTTGTTAGGTTTGTGAAAACGGTATTATATAAATTGGTCCTTTGGAGATAAGGTATATATACACATGAAAAGAAACAATTCCTTCTCTTCTGTAAAATGAGGCAACTGGACCAGATAATCTCTAAGGTCTCTCCCAGTTCTAAAATCCTACAATTCTGGATCAAGAACAATAAAAATATAATATGTTCTTTAAAATAATATTAAAATATTGGATCTGTGTTATAAATTATGAACAGGTAGGAAAGACATAGATCAAGGTAGGAGCTGTAGAGGGTTTTCTTAAAATTTGAATGGGTGATATAAAATATCTTGGAGGAAAGACCATCAGATTTGACTGCTAACCTAAATTTCGGCCCCAGAATCACAATAACTCATACTGACGGCAATTCAGATCCCAAGTTTTACATTGTTTTGATAACCAGAATTTTCTCTCATAGCTGCTTCAAAACTGACCCAGAAGAATCAACCACATCCGCTAATGCCCTGCTGTACATTTCATCTTTCTACATAACTACATGAAAAAATACATTATATCTCTCATCTCCTTGACTTTTATTTCATAGTTTGTTGCAGAAATAGTAGCATTTAATCAGCTTTAACTGATTGTCCATGTATTTAGGCATAAAAGAATAGATTGTAAACTTCTGCAGTACACAGATAAATATCTGAGTTTGACAGTGTTGTAGGCATTATATTTATTCATATTTCTCAAGCTCATTCAGAAATCTATTCATATACTTCTCAACAAGGCAGGATTACACAGATCTGCCAATCCCTAAAATTAGTTTTTTAAAATACCTTGTACAAGTCAAAAACATGGCTCATCTCTCGGAAGTTTGAAGACAGGCTAATATTTTACTTTTCTTAAAAAAAAAAAGATAAGGACCGACTATCAGGCAAAATTTGTGAAAATGTAGCAGTAATACTTAGAGGTTGCTTTCTGCAGTGAATTATTAGACTTTGAAAGACTCTCATATACTGCAGAGGCTCATTTCTGACATCAAGTTGAAATCACTTTAGCATGAATAATTTTTAAAATGAAATGCTTTTTGAGGATGGAAAAGAGCCATATTGGATTTTATCTGGTTATTAAATTCAAAAACGGCCTTGTATCAAGAAAGTGGATATTGTGCCAAGCATTATTAACATATTCTATTTAGAAAAATGACATTGTTACTCATATGAAAACAGATGTTGCTCTAGATAAAGTTAAATGCCTTCACAGGTCTCAAGCATGTGTACATGAAATTATAGAAATTAATCATAGTTCAAGCAAGGATTTGACTCCTCTTCTGCTGTAAAGAAAGTGTTTGGGTTATCTATGGCTGCATGACAAACCACCCCAACACTTAGTGGCTTAAAATAAAGGTTGGGAAACTTTTTCTGCACAGGGCCAAATAGTAGGTATGTTAAAATTTGGTGCACCATGCAATCTCTGTTACAACTACTCAACTCCAGTGTAACTCAAATGCAGCCATAGACAATATGTAAACAAATGGATGTGGCTATGTTCCGATAAAATTATATTTACAAAAAGAGGCAGTATGGTCAAGTGCAGTGCCTCACACCTATAATCCCAGTGCTTTGGGATGCCGGGTGTTCAAGACCAGCCTTGGCAATATAGCAAGACCCCATATCTACAAAAAGTAAAATAAAAATTAGCTGGGCATGATGGAGAGCACCTATAGTCCTAGCTACTTGGGAGGCTGAGACAGGAGGATCACTAAAGCCCAAGAATTTGAGGCTGCAGTGAGCTATGATCATGCCACTGCACTCCAGCCTGGGCAACAGAGTGAGATACTCTCTAAAAATAATTTTAATTAAAATTAAAAACCTTTTTTATATGACAGTGGGCCAGTTTTGGCCCACAAGCTCTAGTTGGTTAACTCCTGGTTTATTAAGCCTCCTAATTCTATGGGTTGATATTTTCAGCAGGACTCTCAATGGGGTTGACTCATATCTGCTCTCCATGATTGACTGGATTGGCATATGTGTTTGCAGTCAGTTGGCAAGGTGACCGAGGGCTGACTGGTCCTGAATGGTTCCACTCACGTGTCTGGTGGTTGACTGAGGCTGTTGGCTGCATGCTTCGGTTTGCCTTTACACGGCCTCTGTGGTAAGGTCGCTCTGGATTTCTCACATAGTAGCTGGATTCCAGGGGGACAAAAGCAGAAGCTTCTTGACTTCTGAGGCCTCAGCTAGGAAGCCACACAATGTCACTTCATATTCTATTGGCCAAAGTCACAAGAGACGAGGATATAGACTATACATTTTGATGGAAAAGCTCGAAGAGTTTGTGGCCATTTAAAATCCACTACAGTGAGTAAACTGTCAAAACAGTGTATCAATTCCTGCAAGACTTTTACCGGCAACTTTCCTACTTTGAAACTCACCAGTACTTTGTGTATTATGGTCACAATTCTCACTGTAAATAACACAGCCATAACTTAAGCAAGAAACAATAATTAATCAAAATTTCCATTCAAAATATTTTGAAATGTTTGTGAAAAGGAAGCAGTTATGAAAATAAAAGAGGTCTTTTAAGACTCAGAGTGGAATTATCTCATTTTTATTTTTAATGGGGAGCTTGGTTAAAAGGGTCATTTGAGGAGGAGATAGTGAGGGAAGATGTGGGAGGTAGTAAACAGATGGTGGCTGAAATTTTAATCCTTGGAGGTAAAGAGGTTATTGCTTTGGATAGACTCCTTTTGTTTTAGAAAACTCCCCTCAATAGCTGGCACAGTGGCTCACGCCTGTAATCCCAGCACTTTGGGAGGCTGAGGTGGGTAGATCACTTGAGGCCAGGAGTTTGAGACCAGCCTGGCCAACATGGTGAGACTCTGTCTCTACCAAAAAATGAAAAAAAATTAGCCAGGCATGGTGGTGTGAACCTGTAGTCCTAGCTCCTCAGGAGGCTGAGGCTGCAATGAGTTGTGAGTCATGATCATGCTACTGCACTCCAGCCTGGGCAATAGAGCAAGACTCTGTCTCAAAAAAAAAGAAGAGAAAACTCCTCTCAATGAGTCTTGAGTTACATTTGATTGAGGTGGTGTCTGCCAAGCTTTCCCACTGTAAATTTATACTTTTTAAACTTTCTAATTAATAAGAGTTTATTAAGAGGTTATTTATTCCATTCTTCAAATTTTATCCATTAGTTGTAGTATTTATTGATTTTTTTCTGAATTAATTATCTCTATGGTGGTTGTCAAATAATGATTTTCTAATTCTATCATTCCTTCTACATTTACTAGTTGTAAGGAAAATCTTTACCCTCTCTACATTTACTTATTTATTTATATCAGTATAGTTTCATAAATTCATATTTAATTCAATTTTATAATCCATGTTGTTATTTATTTTGATGACCAACTGTCCCAAATTTTGGCCAGGGAGAGCCTCCAAAATCTGGCTTTTCTATTCTTTTAACACCCTCATCTTTCTTTGAACATGTCCTTACTTTCTGACACAACAACAAGATATTCCAGGCTCATCTTGTACTTTTCCTGCCTCGACTCTGCCTTGTTGCTTTTAATGAAGGAAAAAAAAAAAAAAAAAAAAAAACAAGATCTTGATGCTAAATGTGCTCATTGCTATTGGGATATTGCTGTTTTCAGGCCTTCATGACAAACATTTTTTTCAAGACAGGGTCTCACTGTGTTGCCCAGGCTGGAGTGCAGTGGTGCAATCTAGGCTCACTGCAACCACTGCCTCCTGGGTTCAAGCAATTCTCCTGCCTCAGCCTCCCAAGTAGCTGGGATTACAGGCATGTGCCACCACACCTGGCTAATTTTTGAATTTTTAGTAGAGACGGGATTTCGCCATGTTGGCCAGGCTGGTCTTGAACTCCTAATGTTAGGTGATCCATCCACCTCAGCGTCCCAAAGTGCTGGGATTATAGGTGTGAGGCACAGTGCCCGGCCACTATCTTCATATTTCTATCACCTTGTATTAGACATGTTAATCAACAGTTCCTGCCATGGTTCACAGTCCTCCTGAAAAGGGAGTCTTAGATTCTGTTTAATACCACATAAGTACAATTCCTACAAGAATTGTAATCAGAGCCAAAGCTGATTAGACACTGACCCAAAGGCTGTCAACCTATGATTTGACAGGAATAGGGTTTTCCCTATAACAGATGCTGTTGGTTCCCTGCCTGTGTCCCCTCCCATACTCCCTGATCCAGTTTATGCTGACAGCATCTTGCTGTAAGCACCTGCCACTTCCCACTTGAGAAAATGGACATACTAGATGGACATGGACATTAATGCCCCTGAAATTAGCTTTCAGCCACTGACAGATGAGAGTTGGAGGGGAAATATCCAACTTCTTTGCCTCTCAACTGGGATAACTCTGAAAAATATTCTACACTGTCTCCCAGAGTCCCCCAATGGGACAAAAATCCAGTTGCCTACAGCAGTAGCTCAGTGATGAGCTTCCTTACCTTCCTCGTCTCAATTTCCCACTCCCTTAAAAGCGCTTCCAGAAATTATCTCCCAAATTAACTACCAGCTCTTAAATCCTTGCCTCCAACTTGGGTTCTGTGGGAAACCAACTTAACACACTGCTCAGCTGTCACAATGGTTATTAGTAAAGTCAAACAGGCATCCTCTCTGGTATATATGTATTTTTAAAAAACCTATTTTAGCTGGACAGAGAGAAACAGATATGTCATCTCTATTTGAACCACATATTTGGTGAAACGCTAAAGAGAAGATACAAAAAATTCCTGCCCAGAGGTATCACTCTTTGGATGCAGAACAACCCTCTATCCTAATCTTGATAAGACTGTGCCCTATTACAGCTCCTTTTATTTCCATGAGATTCTTTCATTCTATAGCTTTATATGTACCCTAACAATAGTGAACACCAGCATTCCCAATCCCACTTACTTGAGTTTGAGAATTTCTCTTCCTAGACACTAAACTATAACTTGGGAGGCACTATATTTTGCTTCCTTTATTGCAATTAAAGTAAAGCTTTGCGCAAAGTAGACACTCAGTTAATATTTGTCTAATGAAGAAATGGGAGGAGTATTTTAATGGTAGATGTGCATTTACCTGGGTTTAGAACTACTTGGCAAGTCTTAGCTATGAAAAGCTATGAAAAAGTCTTTTCCCCCTCCTCCATGGAGCAAACACTTAAAGAAATTTTCATACCTTGTAATTAGAAGGACAAATTATTATTATTATTATTTTTGTACTAAGCATCCCTTTCTATCTTCTTATGGTTACTGTGTCCCTTCTCCTCACTTCCTTTCCCCACAAACATGCACATGTCCTTTGGAAAACTACTTGTCCTTTGATTCCTAGGTTTCTGTCCCTGCCCCCAAGAAGGTATATAGTCCCCACAACTGGTCAATCATAATTCCTTATCTTCCTGGGATTTGGCACATGACCTACCAAGATAAAACTTCTGCCCTTGAGTTTTATAAGGGGGCTATGGAGAGGGAAGCTCTTTTAATCTCCTGAGTTTGCCAAGTTGTGTTAATGCAAGTGTGAATTTGTTAGCCCACCCCTCACATCTCATTCCTACCAAACCACAAAAAGAAAAGTCTGTCTTCAGTAGATGTGGTTGAAAGAATCACATACGAAAATACAGCCTGGAGAGAGATAGGAAGATCTAGCAATGTTTTATGTCTCTAGACTTCTCCAAGCCACCATCACCTTGTATTTCTTTTTAATAAGAGCCAATAAATTCCCTTTTAATTTTCAGTTTTTTTGAATTGGGTTTTTTATCACTTGCAACCAAACAAGATACTATATGCAAAACTTGAAGAACTACCTCTAAAACTGACAGGACTACATTTTAACATTGAAGCCCTTCCCCTGCAAACACCTCACCAGCACCTCAGTTCTTAAAGCATATTAGAACATCGATAGTACCTGTAAACCCAACATTTTGGGAAGCTGAGGCTGGAAGATCACCTGAGACCAGGAGTTTGAGACCAGCCTGGACAACATAGTGAGACCCTTGATCTACAAAAGACTTTGAAATTAGCCCGGTGTGATGGAGTGTGCCTGTAGTCCTAGCTACTCAGGAGGCTGATGCAGGAGGATCACTTGAGCCCAGGAGTTCGAGGGTGCAGAGAGCCATAACTGAGCCACTGCATTCCAGCCCGGGTGAGAGAGTGAGATCAAGAAAGAAAGAGAAAGAGAGAAAGGAATGAAGGAAGGAAAGAAGGAAGGAAGGAAGGAAAAGAAAGAGGAAAAGAGAAGGAAAAGAAAGAGAAAAAGAGAAAGAAAAGAACATGAACAACAATAGAAGCCATGAGTGTGTGTCTTTGTGTCTCCCATTGCATCATGTGCTAGATGTCTAGGAGCCTGCAGCAGGGTCCCTTGTACACTAGAGGATTCTGTTAATAGAGACTAGAGTGTATCCAGCTGAAGGGGATTTCAGAAAGAAAAGAGATTATTTCTTTTCTCTTTATGCAATGCATAAAAAAATTATGGGAGAAATGTCAACACTTATTCCTGGAGGTTATGTAGAGTGGTAAGCTATTTTTTCCTGAAAGGAGAAGATTTAGGGAAATTTAGCCAAGCATGAAAGGTGATTTGTTCCAAATCCTTTCATAAATGTACCTGAGTAAACTAAAACAATATTAAGTGTCTTCTGGCTGGTTCCAAAAGGAACTAAAATTTATCTGAAACTGAGACCATAACTCCCAAACCCGGTATTCTTTTAGTACTTCTTATCAGTATAATGTCACGGCCATTTATCCAATTTATGTGTAAGACAGAAACCGAGGGGTTATCTTTAATAACTTCTTTGTCTTCATTTCCTTCAAATCCAGTGAGTCACTGAGTTGCATCCATTTCATCTTCCACATGTCTCTTAAATCTCTCTGCTTATTCCCAATTCTTCTGTGATTTCCTCTGTCCAGGCTATCACCACACTGGATTACTACTCTAACCCACTAACTGTTCTTCCCTGCATGCAGTCTTGATCCACTCCAAGCCATTTCAGACCATTTTCTACTCCAAAGCCCATCTTGCTTTGTTGTTGTCGTTAATGCAGATCTGTTTATGTTATTTCTTCCTTTCTCAATCTCCTTAAAAATCTCCAAAGTATGTTGGATATCTGATCATGTCTGTCCAGAAAATTTCTACCCTCCTTATGACAGTAACACCCTAAGTTTATTTTAGGAAACCACCTCTCCCCAAGGTGGTTTGAGTGGGATTACCCCCACCTCCAGCTCCAGAGTGATGGATGCCCTAATTGGCTTCCCTAGCCACAGAGATAATGTTAGGGGAGGGCACTTAACCCATACCTAAACCATGTAGAGCACAGCATTCCCCTAGCCAAAGAATGGCTTCAGAGTGGGCATATGATTTCAGCAAATCCAATCAGAAAGATTGACTAGTTCTTGGGACCATGATAGGACCCAGACTGAAGATTAAGGATAAGGGTAGAGTCATGGGATCCAAGAGAGCCAGAACTGGGGCAGGAAAAGGTGATCACCCTATGAATAAAACTTGTCCTTAGAGTGGGATCTGAACTCTGGACTTCACCATAACATAAGCCAATGGTTCTTTTTCTGCCTTTCTTTATTTTATGAAGAAAGGCTGGATTGAATTTTCTATTACTGGCAACCGAAAGGTTCTTAGCTATTATTCATCCAAGCTAATGTATTATTGCACGTAGAATAAAGGCAAAGTTCTTAATATAGCTTGAAGCACATTTGCATTTGCTGCCTGAGCTCTAGCCACAGAGGCCTATGTTTAACTTTTGTTCATGCCCTTCCCTCTTCCTGAAACCTTCCTGGCCTCCCACACACCCAATATTATGCATTTTGTCTTACTTATGCTTTAACTCTCAGCTCAAATTCCTTTCGTGACCCCTCAAACAGACAAAATCCCCTTAATATTCACTCTGAAAGTCCAGGAAGGATTCAATTTTGGTACTTATAAAAATATTTGTGAGATTATTTCATAAATGTCTGTCTCTCTCACTTAACTCTAAGTTACATGTAAGAAACTCTCCATAAGTTTCAGTTAACAACACACTATCAAATAACAACTTGAATTATACTTGAAAGGAAGAAGAAAGTCATAGTAAATATCACTGGTTCACTCACAAAATGAAAATAGGTTAATAAAATTTATTTTAAAGCCATCATAGGAGGAATTTTCCTGGTCACATCCAAGCAACTTATAAAAATGGGAAAATTTAAAAACAGATGTATCAGAAACACATATTATTTTATCTAGAAAATAAATTAAATAGTGGAATTAACATCTTTTTAGTGTAGAAGCTTAAGGAATAAATCTGTCTTTAATGTAATTCAACCAAAGGGGGCAGAATACAACCAATGCATTAATTTAGAAGTGGATGGAATGATTTGGGGGAAAAAAAAAACAGGATTTCTGGCAAGTTTCCCCTTCCGATTCAGAGCTGCAACAAAGAAGCTGTTAAAATGTTTGCAATTTCGTTTCAGTGTTGGATCAAATAATATACACGTGCAGCTATTGGAAAAAAGATTTTGAAATGATTTTGTTGTATTACAACTTACGCAGTCCATCATGGTCAAAAGACCATTTTAGATGAATTTCAGTTTTAAGAGGTCATATTACTGCATCAGTTTTTTTTCCCTTGCTGTTCTATCTTCACTCCACAGAAAAAAACAGATACGTATGGGAAGGCTAAACTAACAATGTTGTTGCTCTAATGAAAATTTCATAAATACAACAAAATTTATTATATTCTTAGTGGAACAATACTTAGTTGTTTTCAATAATAGTTGAACAAAATATATATATTTCATGAGTCTAGACTTGGAAAGAGCTGTGACAGCACAATTAGAGACACCTAGAAAAATGTGGTATCCCCCTTACCGTGGGGGATACGTTCTAAGACCCCCAGTGGATGCCTGAAGACACAGATAGTACTAAACATGCAAGTGTACTATGCATGAATTTCTTTTTCCTTCTTCACTATTTCACAGATGGAGGATTCATTCTTACTGTAGATCTTAGTAATCTCGGTATATAATTTTTTTTCTTTTTTAAGTGGAGAACTTACACTTTTTCACTTAAAGAAAGCATTTTATGGATCCTCTTTGGCATATCCACCATCATCACCACTCTTGCACTTTAGGGCCATTAGTAAGTAAAACAAGGGTTACTTGAACGCAAGCACTGTGATACCACGACAGTTGATCTCATTACCAAAAAGCTACTAAATGACTAATGGGCAGGCAGCATATTCGGCGTGAATACACCGAACAAAGGGATGAGTCATGTCCCAGGCAGCATGAAGCAGAGCAGTGTGAGATTTCATCACAAAACTCAGGATAGAATGCTATAAAAAACATAGGAATTATTTATTTCTGGTATTTTCTATTTAATATTTTCAGATCACAATTGATTGTGGGTAACAGAAACCACAGAAAGTGAAACCACAGATAAGTGGGAACTACTTTAAAATCAGAATGTTTATATCTCTTAATTAATTTTTTCTCCAACCTGAAATGCCCTCCCTTCTCATTTTTGCCAAATTCAAGTTCTCTTTCATTTTCAACAACACAAAGAGCTCTCACGTCATAACCTTATTGTTCTGTTTTTTTCTATACCTGTAGACTAGTACAAGTAGTACTCACCGTGTGGTATCAGTGACTTCCAATTGTCAACTCAAGGACTATACTATCTGTACTCCAAATCACCTGGAAAACATTTAAAATATATCTTCCAAATTGCTCCCCACCCTGCCTCTCCCACTTCCAAGATTTGAGTCAGTAAATTAGAACATCTAAGGAATCTGCAATCTTTAAAAATATTTTCTGGCCTGGTGTGGTGGCACACACCTGTAATCCCAGCACTTTGGGAGGTGGAGTCAGGTGGATTACTTGAGCTCAGGAGTTCGAGACGAGCCTGCGCAACATAGCAAAACCCAGTCTCTACAAAAAATACAAAAAGTAGCTGGGCGTGGCAGCCCACACCTGTAGTCCCAGCTACTCGGGAGGCTGAGGTAGGAGGATCACTTGAGCCCTGGAGTCAGAGATTGCAGTGAGCCAAGGTCATGCCACTGAACTCCAGCCTGGGCAACAGAACAAGACCTTGTCTCAAAAAGTAAGTAAATAATAAAACATTTTCTGTACACCCCTGTTGATAACAGCATTATTCTCAATCTCCAAAAGGTGGAAGCAACCCATTGACAGACAGACAAACAAAATGTGGTATATACATACAATGGAATATTTTTCAGCCTTAAAAAAGAAGCACATTTTGACATATGCTACAACGTGAATGAATCTTAAAGAATTATGTTAAGTGGAATAAGCCAGTCACAAAAAGATAAATATCATATAATTCCAATTATATGAGGTACATAGATTTGTCAAATCCATATAGACAGAAAGTAGAATAGTGATAGGGGCTAAGGGAGGAGGCCACAGGAGTTATTGTTTAAGGATATGGAGTTTCAGTTTTGGAAAATGAAAGAAGTTTTAAGGATGAAAAAAGTTTTGGAAGATGAAAAATGTTAGAGATGGATGGTAGTGACGGTTGCTCAACAATGTGAATGTACTTAATACCATTGAACTATACACTTAAAAACAGTTAAGATTGTGCATTTTATGTTATGTGTATTTTAGCACAACTGAAAAAAATAGTTAAAAGGGTAAATTTTATGTTATGTATATTTAACTACAACTAAAAAAACATTGTACGTGGGAAATGCTGGTCTCAGTTTTTTGTGTTGGTTCTTCATTCTTAATTATCATAATATTTTATTCATTCATTTCTTTATAAATAATGCACCATGCATAATTCTAGATGCTGGAGACATAGCCATGACTAAAGCAGACAAGGTCCCTGCTCTCAGAGAGCCATAATTCTACCATCTATGACATCTTATTTGTGAGGATGAGATGGTATAGCATGGGATGGAAACCCCAATTTTACAGTGGCTTTTACACTCAAGATTTTACTCTCTGATATAAAATATCAATTTGGCAGGGACTCACGATCCTTCCAGCTTTGTTCTTTATCAACCCTAGGGTATGACTGTATAGACATGATCCAATGTGACTGCTGAATAGAGCTGGTCTTTGCATCTGTATTCCTACCAGCAGGAAGGAGAAAATACAACCAAGGGCATAATCCTTATTTTAGGTATGCTCTTTGAAAGTGACATCCCATTGACAATAACTTAAACAAATGGCCATGCCTAGCTGCAAGGGAAGCTGGAAAATGCAATCTTTGTTCCTGGCAGACATGTGTTTAGCTAGAATGCAAGGGTTCTTTTACTGAAAAAGAGGAGAATGGACACTGAAAGAGAACTATCAGACGCTGCTACACAATTATTTTCCCAGCACATCTTGAATTCTTTGAAGGATAAGAGGTCTCTCAACACGTAGAATTAAAAGGAAGAGCCCCTAAGGGGAAGGCAAAAAGATAATTTGAAATGATATCCCTCTGAGGGCTTTACCCCTGGAACAGCCCACTTCCTATTGGGAACATTTCCTTTTGATATGTAGACCTATGAACTAAAGAAACAAAACTCTCTTGCACATTCCCAACATGCAGTAATGGAACAGGTAGAAAATACTGCTATGAACATTGCTTTTTAAAAAGGAAGAAAATTGATACACACAGGATTCACTGGTCCACAGCAATTTTGAAATCTAGCTGGACATATGTTGCCAGTTCCTTGATTAAAGGATCAATTCTACTGCCTGGGAACAATTCACTTTGGCTCTTGGCTCTACCCTCTTGGCCACCTTCATTTTCCATGGAAAATAGCCCATGTTTATGGCGGAGTAATTTTTGCAGCCTGTTTCTGCCCACAGAAATTTGGATTTCATTTTGTATTTTCTATATCTTTCAGTCCAAGTTGATATAATTCTTTTAAAATCTTTGAGTTTTTAATGAATTATATTATAATCCACTCCATTAAACAGAATTCTTACCCAAAGGTCTCCTTCAAGATAAGCCCTTCTCTACCTTGGTCTTCCTATTAGGCTCCCGAGGGACAACATCTTTAAGATTCTTATAAGCCCTTTTTTGATAAAGGTGATCTGTGGGGTATGCCCTTAAGATCCTTAGAGGATCTTTTATATGACTAAATTGTTCTCTGAGGAATCACTTGAGATTTTTCTGAGATCATATCAATGGATCTTATTGTTCTTACCTGGGTTTCATCTTTGCCTTGAAGCATTTTCCTTAACTGACAATCTTACAGAGCCTAGAAGTGACAGTTTTATTTTCAAATTCAGTTTTGTGTTCATCTTATTTCTTTCTTCTCATCTTTTACCGTAAACAAGAAGAAATAGCCAGAGGGCACCTTCAACATTCTTCCAGTGAATCTCCCTAGCTAGATAATTCAGTTCATTGGGTATAATTTCTGCTTTCTACTTTATTACAGGTCCTTGTGTTGCTAAACATTCTGCCACTAAATAACAAAGATCTTCCTCCAATTTCCAAGAACTTTTTCTTACTTTACTTCAAGCTCTCTCTACAAGCCTTCTTGAGGACCATCAGACTCTTCTACCAGTATCTTCATGGTCCTTCCAACTTCCACCTTCTTCCCCAAAGCCACTATCACATTTTTAGATTTTGATTACAACACCCCGCTTCCAGGTAAAAACCTCTTCCAGTTTCTATGGCTGCAAAATAAATTACCCTAAAACTTAGTGGCTTAAAACAGCCATTTATTAGGCTCATGGATTCTGTGGGTCAGGAACTTTGAGGTAGTGACTTGTCTCTATGTTAAAAGATTTGTGAGATGGAAGACAAAGGTTGGGGATGGGAATCATCTGAAGTCTCATCCCTCACATGTATGGCACTTGATACAAACCGTTCACTGGGGACCTTGGTCCTTCTCCCTGTGATTTCTCTGCATGGGCTAGTTTTAGCTTCCTCATAGCATGGCGGCTGGGTTCTAAGAGAGAGTACCCTGCAAAAGAGCCTGATGATAGCTAAATTGCTTTCTGTGACTTAAACTTGGAAGTCACAAAGTGTTATTTCTACTTTATTCTATCAGTAAAGACAGTCACAAGGCCCATTCAAGTTTAAAGACTCCTCTTCTTGAGGGAGGAGTGACAATATTCTAGTGGAGTATATGGGACCAGAAATAATGCTGTGGCCATTTTGGAAAACACAGGAGAAGCCTAGGAAGGTACTCCTTTCATTGAGCTCTTGGATAATAAGCTCATCTCAGGCTCTGCTTCTAGAGAACCCAACTGCATTAGTTTCAAGGGCTGCCATAATGAAGTACCACAAGCTGGGTGGTAGAAACAAGAGAAATTTATTGTCTCACAGTTCTCACAGAGAAACTTATTGTCTCACAGAGATCTGAGATCAAGGTGTTAACAGGGTTGGATCATTCTGAGGGATGTCTTCCAAACCTTGCCTTTCCTTTCTGGTGGTTTGCTGACGATCTTGGCATTCCTTGGCTCGTAGGAGCATCACTTCACTGTTTGCCTTTATCTTCACATGGTGTTCTCACTGTGTGCGTCTTGCTGTATCCAAATTTCCCCTTTTTGTAAGGATGCCAGTCATATGGGATTGGGGTCCTCTCTAATAACCTCATCTTAACTAATTACATCTGCAATGACTGTTTCCAAATAAAATTACATTCTGATATAGTGGGGTTGGCACTTTAACATATGAATTTAGGGTAGACACAATTAAACCTATGACACTGACCTAAGGATAGAGGTAGGAGGCGGAGAACTATCCTAGACAGATAGGAGAGGGTCCCCAGAGAACCTCTGACCCACCAAGGTCATTGTGCACGGGGGGCTTGACTAAATATGCCCACAGTGAAAAATTCTGTCCCTTAGCACATGTGCAGTAAGGGAAACAAATCAACGTAGCGGGACTCAAGCTAAGGGCCCCGCAAGTACACTGGAAGGATGGCGTGGAGTCACCAGGAATTCACACCTTACAAAAATGGGGAACTGATATGGTTTGGCTGTGTCCCCACCCAAATATCATCTTGGGTTCCCACATGTTGTGGGAGGGACCCGGTGGGGGGTGATTGAATCATGGGGGCGGGTCTTTCCTGTGCTGTTCTTGTGATAGTGAATAAGTCTCACAAGATCTGATGATTTTAAAAGGGGGAATTTCCCTGCACAAGCACTCTTCTTTTGTCTGCTGCCATGTGAGATGTGCCTTTCACCTTCCGCCATGATTGTGAGGCCTCCCCAGCCACATGGACCTATAAGTCCAATAAACCTCTTTCTTTTGTAAATTGCCAAGTCTTGGGTATGTCTTTATCGGCAGTATGAAAATGGACTAATACAGGAACCCAGCCCCATCAACAGATACATAGAAGCCCTTCTATTCAACTTTGAAGGGGGGCAACCGGCAACCTGCTTTCAGGACCCCTCTTTTTGCTGAGAGCTTTCCTTTTTGCTTAATAAATTATACTCCACTCACTCTTTGATGTCTGTGTGACTAATGTTTCCTGGTTGTGAGACAAGAACCCAGATCTAGCTAAGCCTTAAGGAGTGAAAAATCCTGCATCACTAAGACATAAGAGTATCTACTCTATGCCCAGGTGCAGTGGCTCACGCCTGTAATCCCAACACTTTGGGAGGCCGAGGCAGGTGGATCACCTGAAGTCAGGAGTTCAAGACCAGCCTGGCCAACATGGTGAAACCCCATCTCTACTAAAAATACAAAAATTTTCTGGGCATGGTGGCACAAGCTTGTAATCTCACCTTCTCGGGAGTCTAAGACAGGAGAATCACTTTAACCCAGGAGGCGGAGGTTGCAGTGAGTCAAGATCATGCCACTGCACTCACTCCAGCCTGGGTGACAGAGCGAGACTCAGTCTCAAAAAAAAAAAAAAAAAAAAAAAAAAAAAACAAGAGTATCTACTTTACGCTATTTATTAAAAAGATTATCTGAAATAATACATAGTTGCTGGCACCTAGCAAATGATTAATAAATGTTAGCCATCATCATTTATCTTTGGATCCAGACAGACTAGCACAATGCTTAGCACATAGCAAATATTGACCATCTTTGGGTTTTGCCTGCCTGGCATTCACTCCATCTTTTTCTGGTAAAAACACCTTGAAACAATCTTTTTGCTAGTCTTGGTGAGGCAATCATTCAAAATGTCCTGCCCTGCCCTCAAGAGGTGAGTATATGTGTGACCCAAGAATGCCATTCAGACTCTGTCTCCCAAAAATTAAATCTCGAGTAGAGTAACGTAAAGATAGAAAATGACAGAGATCATTTATCCCGCTAACAGTGCCACGAAAAGAGACTGACCTTTAGTTCCTGCTATCTGGATACTTAGAGCTGTTTTGACTCCTGGCGTTTTCACAGCCTGCTGCTTACTTAGCATTTCTTTTAATTATTTGTGCTAGTCCACATCCTTGAGCACATTTCTTGTTTAGCTTAAGATAGAGTGAGTTTCTTTTGTTTGTGCAGAAACAGGAATAGACTGAAGTAGAAATTGATTCCTGGACATAACAGTTACAACTGACACTTAGAATGACAATGCGAAGTTGGAAGGGTCATGGTGAGGCAGGAGACAGTGTGGACCTCTGCTTCTCTGGCTGGGAAAATGCCTATCTTCAAAAGCATGTTGTATCTGGAAACTCAGGCAATGTGTCTGTCCGGCTGGAGATTTGGGAGTGTCAGTAGAAAAACGTCAGCTCGTTGGATTAGGTTGGATACTTTTTTTTAGCCCAAGATAAGTTACTACAAGTAAGAGACAACTGGCTCATCAGAAAGCAGAGAGAGAGAGAACAGAAACTGCTAAGGGAAGCCCTTTCTAATTGTGGCCTGTGATCAAAGAGGGATAGTAGTCAGATAATCTTGAGCTGAATTCTCTCCCCTGAGATAAAGTTAGTGGAAGTAATGTCTTAAGATTCTGAAAACTTAAGAGGAGATAAAAAAATGTCTCCCGGAAAAGCTCTACTAAGCACCTCCTTCTGGGCCTTCCTTGACTGATGAGGCTTCACTTAGTCCCCACTTTACAGCCCAACCACTGAAATACATGGGATGTTGGAGCTGAGATTGGTTTTATCTCTTTTGACTCAGGCTATTGCTTGTCATTGCCCCCAGGAAATGTTAAAAAATGAAGCCTTTGTGGCTGAGAGCTGGAGGGAAGGGCAGAGCTCTAAGGCCTGTTGCTATGAGAGAGGATATCCTACCATTGGATGTGCATGGAGGGCCTGCTAGGTTTCTAAGAAAATTGTTATTTCTGGATAAACACTTAACAAACCCAAGGTAATCTCCAGGCCCCTGAACTCTTCTCAATAGAAAATTAGGTTCTAAATTAGTTTAACCCTCACAAGTGATCCTCTCCACTGTCCTTTTCAGAGGTGACCACAGTGGATACTGGACATTGGCTCTTCTCCCAGAGGAGAAAACCAGAATCAACTACTTTTGCTGACCAATATATCCACTCTGTCACTGGAGCAGACAGCACTTTTTATTCCTGAGAAGCAGGGTGTGACAAATTCTGTTTGCCAATGACCACTCTAAGCTGTTTCTTCCCCTTCCCTTGTCCATGTGAGTTTTTTTTTTTCTTTAATTAAGATAACCTGACCTATTTCTACCATTGTAGATCAGGTTAAATTTATCATTTAACGTCAGTTTGCCAATACACAAGGAGCTATTCTGGGCCAACCTGAGAATAATGCATGTTGCTGAGAGGTGGATGCAGTAACTGGCCTAGCACCTGGGGAAGGAGGGAGTTTTGAGAGGTATGTAAAAGAGTTGCACTATTGCAGGTGATAACAATTATGATGATGCTGCATGTATGAGAAGGAGAGTGTGTGTATGGATATCAAACAGCTTGGGAGATTACAGTGGACAATAATTGTTTTCACCTGCCAGTATCCCAAGTTTCCTTTATAAAAACTTTCTTCCCTGATGCTTGAGCCAGACAGTTCTAGAAGGGCTGAACCTATACCTCTACAGCTTGGTTGGCATGTAACCCAAAATTGTGTGTAAATTTATTCCATCTTCTCGGCTCAGTGAATGATTTAGGAAAGCTTACGTGATCCAAGTCAGATCAATAGAGTCAGCCACAGAGTTCTGAAGGAATGATTGGGAAAGACACATTCTTTCCAAGGGATTGCTTGGCTGGTAGAACGTAAGTTTACAGCTCTCAGGGCCTAACCTGCCACCAGGGAGAGAATGCCTGAAAATGAAGCTCGGGGAAAGGAAAGCAAAGTAAGAACAAGAGTAAGAAAGAGAATGAGAGCCAATAAATATCCTTTTTGCTTAGCCATTTGGAGTAGGTGTACTCTATTTTGTCTGGAGCTCAGCACCTGTGAACACTCTCCTTTTGGTTAGGAAGTTTCTTTCCTCCCCAAATTAGACATCAGAAATTATGCTTTCTTCACCCCACTTGTAGCTAGCTGGGCACAAGCATGTGACTCAGGCCCCATCAGACATCCTTGTGAAATTTCTTTGAGATGAGAGCAATGTGAGAAAGTAATGCCACATGGAATCCATTTCTGCCAGTGAGAGTGACACCACTGCCACTTGGCCTTCAGAGGTGGCATTGTTGAGTTCCTGTAACAGGGCTGGCAGTAGTGCTTGTGTCAGTAAAGTTCCTGCTGGCAGTGCAAAATGTAGCATTGAATGCTGGGAGGTGAAGGCAGTAGCAGTGTCTTCAGGCTAGTCCTGACAACTGTTTGTGGTGGTATCCTGGAAGTTCATCCTTGAGCCTGGCTCTCTAGCCCTCCTGGCAATTCTGTGACCTACCAAATATCCTTTAATAGTTTTCTTTTTGGCTTAATCAACCAGTTAGTTTTTGTCACTTTCAACTAAAACTTCTGGTACTAAGGTAAAAATCAGTAAAAATTTGAGAGAGATATAAATCAATGAATGAATGGCAATTCTGTGAGGTATATATTATACTTCCATTGTACAGAGGAAAAATTGGCTCAGTAATATTGGACCTTGCATCCTGTCCAAGGTCACGCAGCTAATAAATCCTAGAGTAAAGATTTGAATTTTGCTCTTTTTCGAATGCCCAAAGTTCATGTTTTTGAAATAATTTTGTGGCAGATAGAGCAGAGGGGCTTGCACAGAATTCATTCTACCCTTCTTGTAGAGTGCCTTCCTATACTGCAGAGGCTAGAAAACTAAAAGCGACATTTCCCAGACTTTCATACAGCTAGGAATATGATTAGGATCCACCAATAAGATGTACTTGTGTGAAAATTTAAGTTAGCACTGAGTCAGGTAGGAAGGAAGGCAGTGCCCAGGCCTTCATTTTGATGGTACAAATCAGTTACAGTATGGTTTGGGGCCAACAGTTGAGTCCACAACTTTCTGATTCCCAAATTGTGGCAAGGTAGTGTGATCTAGGATCTGGTGAGTGGTATAGTGGTTTCCTGATCCCCAGCTTACAGATTGTTGCAGAGATAGTTCTCTAGACAGGTCAGCTCCCTAGTGTTGTTCTGGAACCCAGTCCACAGCCCACTCCTCCAGCCCCTGTAACTGTGGACATGGGATTCCCTGTAGCCAATCCTTTCTTGCTAAAACTACTAGAATGGTTTCTATTATCTGCTTCTGAATCTTGTTTAATACGAGCATGGATAGAGGTCAAATACTACATAACAAAGCAGCAGTACACAGAGATTCTTATCGTTTCTAAGCTGCAATTAAAGAGAAAAAAAAGGATGCATTCAAGGTAAATTTATGTATTTCAGTAATAAGCACCATGGACTTTGTGGTCTTGCCACACCCATAATCCCCAGAAACTGGGTGTATCAGTCAGCGTACCACCGGCAGGAAACAGAAGGCTCATTCACAATGGAAACTCTGGGGAGACTTTAATAAAGACTAGTTTTGGCCGGATGCGGTGACTCATGCCTGTAATCCTAGCGCTTTGGGAGGCTGAGGCGGGCAGATCACTTGAGGTCAGGAGTTTGAGACCAGCCTGGCCAACAAGGCGAAACCCTGTCTCTACTAAAAAATACAAAAAAAGAAAAAAAGAAAAAATTACCCAGGCACTGTGGTGGGCACCTGTAATCCCAGCTACTCAAGAAGCTGAGGCAGGAGAATCACTTGAACCCCGGAGGCGGAGGTTGCGGTGAGCCAGGATTGTGCCACTGCACTCCAGCCTGGGTAACAGAGTGAGACCCTCCTTAAAATATAAATAAATAAATAAAGACTCGTTTTTACTTATCTTTTATTTCTATTTATTTAATTTTTTAGAGAAGGGGTCTCGCTATGTGCCTAGGCTGATCTCGGATTCTTCCCACCTTGGCCTCCCAAAGTGGTGGGATTACAGGCATGAGTCACCATGCCCAGCCTAAACGAGTTTTTAAAAATATAGACTGGGCATAGAGAACCACAGGGGTCGTACAGTGCCCCTAGACCTGAAGCAACAAGTGGAGGAATCTATTTTGGAAACTTGAAGACAGCTAGGTAGAGAGGGTGCTTTACTGGAGCTGTGACCTTTGGTTGCCGAATGCAGTCATGGCAACCTCACAGGCAAGGCGCAGGGAGGGAGCAACCTCACACTCAACTGTTTTTTCAAACTTCTGCACATTTGCTGAGCTCACCTAGAAGCCACAGGACACAAGCCTGTGCTGTAGTCCTTATAGGACAGTCTGCCAGGGTGGAGAAAGATGGAACGTGGATCTAAAGGGCAAACGGAAGATATCCAGCACACCACGTGAAAAAATTAACAACCTCAGTGCAGTAAGAGATCATGAAGAACGCAGGCTGAAGTATTTTGTGCTTCTGAATTTATAATGTTCACAGATTGAATTTATTCATTTTTTTTTTTTTTTTAAGACAGAGTCTCACTCTTCGCCCAGGCTGAAGTGCAGTGGCGTGATCTCAGCTCACTGCAACCTCTGCCTCCCGGGTTCAAGCGATTCTCCTGCCTCAGCCTCCTGAGTAGCTGGGATTACAGGTGCGCACCACCCCCAGCTAATTGTTGTATTTTTAGTAGAGATGGGGTTTCTCCATATTGGCCAGGCTGGTCTCCAATTCCTGACCTCAAGTGATCCACCCACCTTGGCCTCCCAAAGTGCTGGGATTACAGGCATGAGCCACTGCGCCTGGCCTGAGTTTATTCATTCTTTTTAAAGATAGTCAACACAATCTACTCATGTGATTTGAGGTCGTTTCGCTTAGTTTAGCACACAGTGCCGTGGAGTATGAGAAGTGGAAAGCACTCTAGAGATCTCGCTGAACACCCTTATTCCATAGATGAGGAAGTCAAGACTTAGGAACATGACACAAATTCCTCCAAAGTCACATATCCAAAGTTGCATAATCAGCATGCACACCCAAATCTACTGATGCCCAGTCCAGAGCTTCTTCCACTATTGGCAGCTAAAATCCATGCTGGACGTGCAAGTTGTGCTCATTACAAACTGCCAGACTGTGATACAGCTGCGGTCTGAGCCTGGAGCATCCCTCTGCCTTAGTCTTATTATTCTCTTCATTTTAAACATTTACCTGAGAAGCTGAATTCCAAAGACACTTTTCCTAAAAATAACTCAAAGACATGCAGGAGGAAATTAGCATAATGTATTTTCTTCAGCTATAATTTACAGTGTGTAATCTAAAAATGTGCAACAAAGCAATGCTAGTAGTGCAGAGAAAATTCCCCTGGGATATTTGGTTCCATTTAAAAACACCTCAGTATGGGGGGATGTGGGAGCAGCAGCCTGTGACACACTTCCATCAGGGCAAAATGTTATTCCAGTGATTCACAGCGAGAGGCCTGACAAACACTTTGAGTCGATATAAAGGTTCTTGCCATCAGGATAAAAATGAGAATTGCAGTGGGTGGTCCCATTCTAGCCTCATGTCTCCTTCTACTTCTGTCCTGGCTTAGGTGGTTGCCCTGGAAACAGTGGGGTAGCAAACAAAACCATTTGGAACAACTTTTAGAAAGCCTTATGTACAGAGGCCTAATGTTTATTTGTTGCTGCCTTTTCCAAAGGCTTTCTTCCCCTGAGAGGGTGTGCTTCTTGGACTACCTTGAAAGCTAGTTCCTGTTAAAGTCTTTGGCAAGGTCCAGTTGGAGGGCTGGCCAGAGTTTGGCAGAGAATAGGAGAAAGGGGCTTTGCTTATCATTATTCAGCTTTGGATCCCCACACAGATGGCCCTGATCTCCTCCTCCCCCACCTAAGAATTTTTCTAAAATGACACCCAAGTTTTTCTTGGCAGAAGTTATAATTCCTGGCAAACAGTTCACTGCAGCTCTAATTATGATGACAGCTTTAATGGAGAAGATAATCATATTAAATGGTTCTTATTCAGTTCCATGTGATGAATTAGTGATTACCATAAAATGTGTTAAGCAGCTAAAAGTAAGGGGAAGGGATAATGTACTGAGCTACAAGTTGAGGTTTTAGGGATTCCAAAACTGGGTAGGAGATAGGATAAAATGAATTTCATCGGATACCAGGGGTGATCAGGTATCAAGGGAGGGTATTCTCAATAAACTGACTTGGCAGGACTCTTCCTAAAACTACACCAGGCAGGCCAAAGACAGGATGGGGACCAGGGGAGAGGCCTAGTAGAGAAGAGGGTTCAGGGGAACCTGACTAAAGTTTGGTAAAGAAGTCTTTATCATATCCACCACTTGTACAACATACTTTTAAATACTGTGACTCAGATACGGAAAGGTAAGAATGAAAAGGAGGGAAAGAGGAAAGGAAGAAAGGAAGGGAGGGAGGAAGAAAGGAAAGTTTGTAAAATTGCCTTCCGAATTCAGGCTCTTCTGTACGTTGCTACAAAGTTGTCTGGGGTGGAGGGAACACATTTGGTCTTTGAAACAGCCAAAGGACATTAAGGGCCAGTCTTAAAAATAAGGAGGAGATCAAACTGAGTAACACTGTATGACTATAAAGCAATGGGCTGGTGGTTCTTGTGTGGTTTATGAATAGGGTGACCAAATTCAATCCATTTTGCCTGGAACTTTCCCAGTTTTAGGACTGGACATCTCCCTCAGTTCCAGGTAAATCAAGAAGATTTGCCTAAGACTCTCCCAGTTCTATAGCCCCACATTCTGGAAAACAGAAATAATCAGTCACCCTATTCATCAAAAGAGCTCTGAAGGTAGTTCCTAACAAGAAGTTCCAAAATCATTTAGAGCCATAGCACCTGACAAACTAGGCTTCCAATATAAGGGTTGTTCAGAAAACAAAAACAAAACAGCCTCATTCATTTAGTCACATATTATGTGAGAAAATAAATATTCACCCTGACTCCTATTTAATTAGAAGTACCTTTACTTAGATACTTTGATTCAAATACAGGGCCCAAACACCTCTCCACAAATGTTTGGTTGAAGAAAGCTTATTTACCTAATTAGAATATTTATGTGCCATCATGCATGTTTTATTTTTATATTAATATATCTCTTTGAGTTTTATTACAAAAATCTTGCTTTAAAAAAGACATTCAAATTTGTTTTTCATTCATCTGTAAGCTACAATACATGTAGTTACTATGTGTAGTAATCAAAGTGTGTGTGTGTGTGTGTGTGTGTGGTCTTCCATGAGGAAGCAACCTTCTTTATCCTCATCTTCTCTAAACCCTAATTCATTTGTACTTTCACTCATTTTCCCAAGGAATGTTATTCCTTTAGAAGTCATTTTTAATGGCTAGAGAAAGATAAAGAAGGCTAAATAGGAAAGCCTTGCTCAGAAAGCCCTGTTGCTCCTGCTGCTGCTTTGAATAACACCTTATGGCTACACTATGTTAACCTTCTAAAATCTACTTTACATGGTTTCTCATATGTGTCTTCACCCTTCATCCCTGAGAAGTGAGGGCCTAGGCAGGCTGGGAAGAGATATGGTAGCTGGGAGCCTGGGACATGTCTGAGGCTCATTGGAGCTGAAGAGGTAGAGATTCACGGGAAGCATTCTAGGGAGAAGCTGAATTTAAAACCACTTGGGCAGTACCAAGGAACCATCTTTTCTAAAAGGTTGGGTAGAGACAGAGTATCCATCCAAATATGAGGACAAAATGGGAAAATCCATTGTGAGCAAGCAAGTTTAAAACACAGCACAGAGGGAGAAGGTAAAAAAAATATTTAAGGTAGTTTTCTTAATTTTTTTATAGGATGCCAGCAGCCTTAGCCTGATGTGGGAGGAGGCTCTAATCAGGTCTGGCTCTTCTTCCACATCCCACTCCACTGGGTGGTGTTTTTCACCGGGTGACTACAAAGTCTTAACATGTTTAGGTGGGTTCTTAGTTGAGGTGGGAGCATTTCATGTGTTTGCTTCTCTAGCAGACATCCTTTCTGAAGGACAGGTACCAGATCTGGCAGTGGCACTTCTGAGAATCCAGAACGTTTTGCAAGATGCGTGGGCTCTTCTAACTCAGTTGTCAGGGTAAATTACTTGGCTCTGGGTCTAGGGCAGAGTCTCAGTGAACTGAGCTAGCATGAGCTGGCTGAAACAGACCTCATCTCTGCTTTTACTAAGAAAATAGAAACAACCGTAAGACAACTGTAACATTTCCCACCAGCATTCTCATTAAGTTTTGCCTTTCCTTCCTTGATGATGGAAAAACTGTCCTAGACTCTTAGTCCTCCTAGACCTTGTGACTTAAGCCCTGGATTCCCCATCACCTATTCAAAGGCTTTGCTCTTTTCATCACTCACTGTCTCCACCATCTCTACATCTCCACTCTCTATTTGATCATTCCCATAGCAGATACACATGCTATAATATCTCCTGTCTTTAAAAAACCTGTCTTCTCTAGAATTACACCCTCCTCCAACTACTCCCTCCTGCTTCTCAGGCCTCCTTACATCATCATTTCTAAAGCAAGTTGTCAATACTCAGTGTCTCTCCACTTCCTCATTTCATGGTCTCTTTTCAGTCTTCTCCAATCATGTTTGCTTCCCTATGATTGCACTGAAGCCATTCTTCTCAGGATCACCAGTGAGCTCTACATGTCTTAAATCCTCTGAACAATTTCCCAGCCCTTCTCTTACTTGACCTCTCAGTGGATTTTATTTCACTTGGTGAACCACCTGGATTCTGAGTCAATGCACTGTCTCGGTTTTCCTCCTGTGTCCCTGGATTGGCTTCTTCTGAGTCTGCTGGCTCCTTCCTCTTATTCCTCATTTTTAAATTTCTTTAAACATCTTCTGTTCTTTAAATACACTTGTTCACTTTATAGGAGATCTTATCCAGTCCCATGGCTTTAATTTCTATCTCTCTGTCAATAACTCCCAGATCTATATTCTCTAGCCCTGACATTTCCCCTGAGCTCCAGACTTAACATATTCTGCCACCTACTTGACATTTCCATTAGATGTCTAATAAGCATTTCAAATTGAACATTTTCAAAATAGAACTTGGTCTTACCTCCCAAACCTGTTTTTCTTTAAGTTTTATACACTGCAGCTCCTGGCTTTACCATTCATCCAGCAGCTCAGGATATAGACTTGAGGCTCATTCTTGACCACTCTATTCCTCTTACACTCACATATCATAAAAACCCAATTGTGTGGGCCCCTGCCAGACCTGACTACCTCTATTAGTGATGGCCAGGACTGGCTATCTTCAAAATTCCCAGCAGATGATTTCCAGGATTGGTGCTGTAGTCTTCCCTCGTGTGTCTATGGCTCCCAGGATTGGGTATGAAATGGTAAACCCAAAGTGCTTGAGGAAGGTGACTCTGGTGCAAACTGAGTTCCCGCATCTAATTTAGCCACTCCAGCTCTATGACAAGTGATTCTTAATCCCAAGGAAGAGGAGCAATTATACTATTTCAAAAGCCAGTTTCCTAGAGAAGGAAACCCAGGGGTGGAGACTTCAGGGCTGGGTCTTCCAAGCACTAGATATTGCTCATCTCAGTGGATGGAGACATTCATGTGGACTGGGCTGGGTCAGGTAGGTCAGGGGAAGGCAGGAGTAACTTAAGTAAGGCTTGTTAGGAGACTGCATGTGCATCTGAGAACCAAGAAAAGCCTCCATCCCTTTTGAGCATGTCAATTATTACAACAGACTATGAAAAGAAATGTGTAAGGAATTGTCTAATGAATTCCAGGAATTGATAAATATATTTGATAAATCATGTGGGCTCTTCCTCTGGGACTACAAACACTTCAAGCATAATGCAGATGTCTTGACTGGACAGAATACAGCCCAGTAATTCTTCCATTCTCTTGGACATGTACTTTTCAGGGTTGGCCTGCAGGTGGTGGTGTAGCCCACAGAGGACCTGTCTGGACAAAGGACTCACAGGATGTTAGATTTAGATTCGTATATTAGGATTTTGTCCAAGTAGCTCATGCCTCCTTGATCCTGCATGAGAAGATGACTAGGGCCTGCACAGCCAAAATGACACCATAATCTGCCAGATCCCCCCTCTCCCATTGATGTCAAAGCTCTTGGACCAGTAAGCTGGGTTATCTACAACCTCTTCCCTGTCCAGGCAGAGGATAAGAGAAAAACTCCCTCCCAGATACACTCAAAATGTACTTCCCACGTGAGGTTGCTAGTGCCTTTCAAGAGAGGGCATCTGTGGGTTAAGTGGCCAATTCATCATGGTGCTGGTGTTACTGCTCCCAGACTCAGTACATGAAGTTAGCATCCTCCCTTTCCCCACACATTCTCCACCCCTGCCAAAGCCTTGGAAATAGAATTGCTGTCCATCACTGGCTTGGCAGGAAGCCACACATATTTGTAGTGGGGTCACAAATTCATTCACTCTGTACTCAGATGTGCGAGGAAAATATAGCTTCTGTATTTCTCCATAACTCATCTACTCATCCACAGGGAATTGGGAAAAAGGACCCTAAATTTATCCCCTTCAGTTAAATTTAGTTCAGCTCAATAATTCAGATGCCTTCTTTATGTAAATTATCTTTAGTTTCTTTAGGTAAAATATGGTCTTTACATTTTCTCTCCATCTCTTTGTTGTCCTCCAAGTCAGTGACTCTGTCTCTGTTTAGTGGGGTCTGTAAGAATTTAGATGACCCACGCAGCAGAGATATTATCTGAATCCTCACTGACCAAAGGTGAAGTGGCTAGATTTTCTGTTTACTGGACTGGTGACCACTGAAGGTTGATTTTTCTGGTTTGGCTTTTTGAGGTAAAGTAATTTCCTCTGGAATCTGTGTTTCTGGCCATCTCAAAGTTTCTACTCAGGTACCTCTTTGTTTTAACCAGAGCCCTTTGGCGTACCTCTGTGCTCTCAAAACCTCTGTCTCATCAGAACACACGGGACTTGCTAGATCAACTGTACAACATCCCGGCCATGTAAGCCCAGGAGTGATGGCTCAAGCTCATCTATCAACCCACCTACTATACCACCTCCTCACCATCACTCCTTGCCAAGACTCTGGCCTCTGGCCTTCTCACTTCTTGTCTTCCTCATTTCTTCCATAATCCCTTGGAACTGGAAGGGGCAGTCTTTGGGCAACTCATTCACCCATGTACTATCTCCCTTCCAGGGTAGAGCAACGCATATCATGACCTAGCTTTCATAGGTGGTAAGGTTATCTTCTTTTTTCTTAAGAAAAAAACACTATGAGTTGAGGGCCCCATCTTAGTTCATGGTATGCCTTAAATCTGAATTTAAAAATCCTTTCTGGACAAAGCCTAAGTCTTGCTATAGATCAGTACGAACAATAATCAAAGCACAAAGGTCAGAAATTACTTTGTTGTTTTAGAGTTATGCTGTGCAATATGGCAACAGCTCCATGTGTCTATGTAACTTTAATTTTTAAATAATTAAGGTTTTTAAATTCAGGTCCTCAGTCATACTAGCTACAATTCAAGTTTTCAGAAGCCACATGGGGATAGTGGCCACTATATTGGACATCAAATATATAAAACATTAGCAGCATCACAGAAAGTTACATCGGACAGCTATTCTAGAGGCTGTCTACCCTTTTCCCTTTTCTGAGGCGCTAAAACACTTTTTCTTTTTGGCGACGGAGTCTCACTCTGTTGTTCTGGATGGGGTGCAGTGGTGCAATCTCAGCTCTCTGCAACATCCACCTCCCAGGTTCAAGCAATTCTCCTGCCTCAGCCTCCCAAGTAGCTGGGATTACAGGTGCCTGCCATCAAGCCCAGTTAATTTTTGTATTTTTAATAAAGATGTGGTTTCACCATGCTTGCCAGGCTGGTCTTGAACTCCTGACCTCAAGACCCACGTTGACCTCCCAAAGTGCTGGAATTACAGGCTTGAGCCACTGCTCCTGGCCTAAAATGCTTTTTAGATGGGTGGGAGCTTCCCAGAGAAAAAACAATTACTTATAATGGTCGCTGCTCTGCACTCCCAAGACGCGGGTTAGTCGATAAACCCCACCCACTTCCCCAAGTGCCGGTGGTATTCTTCTCTGTTTCTCCTAAGGAGAGGCTACATAATTTATGGAGCCCAGTAAAAAGCAAAACTTTATTCACAAGTTATTTTAAGTTTCAAGCTATCAACACCAGAGCATGAATCCAAGTACAAGGTCTGAGGGCGGGTCCCAGTGTGACTGCATAGGGCTCGCACCTAGGAAGCTGGCCTTCTTTGAAGAGAATTGCACCCAACAGAGATGTCAAGGCAGCACTGTGGGCTCACTGGGGAATTTACTTATGAGCAGCAATGCCAGAGCCCACAGCTGCACTAGTGCTGACCAGGCTCAGATGTTAACTCTGACAGCTGCCCAGGGAATGCCTGTGGCTAGATGGAGCCACCCAGCCAAAAAGAAGTGACAGGAAATAAGGGCCCCAACATGTTGTATTGGAAAGCCCATTGCTGGAAGCTCTGGACATGTCAGCTGCTTCCAGCTGGGCATGTTTCTATCATAGCCAGGGTTGTGTCCAGCCAGGAAGGCTGAGACCTGTCAAGTCCATCATTTTAGAAACTGCTGAAGGATGGGGAAAAGGCAACACACCCAGGAACTACGGCACAGAGAACTATGGCCAGCTTTCTTACCTGGACTCTGGCTGTGAGCAGAGCATGGTGTCCAGGAGCCTGTGTGCAGAGGAGGTCTTACCTCCCCAACCTGAGAGACAAAGGGATTTGAGGGGAGGCCAGAACAACAGCCACTCAGAACTTCAAAATGAATCATCAGTACAGAGGAGCAAGACAGAGAAAAAGAATCTAGGCCGGGTGTGGTGGCTCACGCCTGCAATCCCGGCACTTTGGAAGGCTGAGGCGGGTGAATCACTTGAGGTCAGCAGTTCAAGACCAGCCTTGCCAAATGGTGAAACCCTATCTCCATTAAAAATACAAAAATTAGCCAGGTGTGGTGGCAGGCGCCTATAATCCCAGCTACTCGGGAGGCTGAGGCAGGAGAATTGCTTGAACCCGGGAGACAGAGGCTGCAGTGAGCTGAGATCGCACACTGCTCTCTAGCCTGGGTGACAAGAGTGAAACTCCATCTTAAAAAAAAAGAAAGAAAGAAAGAAAGAATCTACTTGTAAGTCAAGTAGATGGAAACAGAGGAAACCAGACAAAAACAAAAAGACGTGAGGTGGAAGGTGAGACTTGGAACTTGTAAATAGTCTGTAAGATAAGTAAATTAACTCCCACAGCTTTTTAGAGTATAGCAGATTGGAACCTACACATAGAAATAATTGGCAAAATGCAGTAAAAAATAACTTTTAAATAAACAGCTGAAAGCAAAAGGAAGAAAACGGTTTTAGAATAAAGAGAGAGGACGAAGCCGCAGTGGGTGCAGCCTGACTTGACCCCAGCTCAGCTGATAGGCTCAGTAGTTCTTGTGCAGAATTCTCCTTGGATGCCCTTGTTGCTCATATTGACCCCTGGCTTTTGGCCTGGGGGACCCAGGCCCCAGGCCACCTTCTCTGTTTAGGTTCAGAAGCTGCAAAAGAGAACTGCCTGAATTCCCTGAGACACAGGCTCTGGAGACCCAGGAGAAGTCCTTGGAGGAAAACCCTTGAAGAGCTACTCCTGCCATGAAGAGGGAAATAGAAAAGTCCAAATCCTCAGTCTGAAAAAGTAGTATGGAACCCTGGGCTTTTCGTTTCTCCCAGGGGTCTTTTAAATTTTAATCCTACCTTCTAACTTCCAGTATAGAGGAAAGGGGAGAATAAAGAAAAAAACGGCTGGGTGAGGTGGCTCACACCTGTAATCTCAGCATTTTGGGAGGCCGAGGAGGGCAGGTCACTTGAGGTCAGGAGTTTGAGACCAGCCTGGCCAACATGGCAAAACCCCATCTCTACCAAAAATTCAAAAATTAGCTGGGTGTGATGGCGCACACTTTTAATCCCAACTACTTGGGAGGCTGAGGCGGGAGGATCACTTGAACCCGGGAGGTGGAGGCTGCAGTGAGCCGAGATCATGCCAGTGCACCACTTCAGACTGGGCAACAGAATGAAAAAGAAAAGAAAGAAAAAGACTAGCTCAACCTAATAGAAAGTAGAAAAGAATAAAGAATCAAAGTTAAAGAATAACTGGCTGAAGGAGGATTGCTTGAACCTGGGAGGCGGAGGTTGTAGTGAGCCAAGATCGCACCACTGCACTCCAGTCTGATTGACAAAGTGAGACCCTGACTCAAAAAAAAAAAAAAAAAGATAAATAGAAAACACAAAATGAACCATGTATCAATAATCAAAATTCATATAAATATTAACATATTGAATTTCCCTACAAAAAGATGGAGATTCTCAGGATTTTTAAAAATTCAGCCAAGAGACTACCTAGAACTTGATGACACAGAGAAATTATTATGTAAATAGATGGATAAACTGTACTAGAAAAATATTTTTTTAATTAAACGTAATATTATCATCTTTTTTTAAACTTTAAGGCAAAATAAAAGTAAGGGATAAAGAGGGCCATTATATAATGATAAAAGGATAAAAAGATAAAAATAAGAATTCACATTGAAGAAATAGTAAGTTGGAACTTCAGTGTGTGTGTATGTGTGTGTACACACAATACATTGTCAAAATTACAAAGAGAAAATGATAAATGTATAATCATAGTTGTAGAAGATGTAAAGAACACAGGTAATTCCTACACCCAAAATTATAGGAAACGCATTCTTTTCATTATTTTTGTTGTTGTTACGGGCAGCCTCCTGAGCCAGAGGAGGCTCAGAGATTCCCAGGAAACACATTATTTCTAGCACACGTGAAACATTTACAAAAAGCATAATATGTCAAAAAGTAAACTTCAAACAAATACCAATGACCAAAATCACACAAAACATTCTCTGACAGCAATGCAATAAAATCAAAAATCAATGTAATAGTTACACTGCCCCATTATTTTAGAAACTTCTAAATAATTATTAAGGTAGAAAAATGAATAGAAAATACCAAATGTGTAACACCACTCAGACAATGAAAACATGAGTACCAAAACACATGGCATGGAGTTTAAGCAGTATTTAGAAGGAAATTTAGAGCTTTAAATGCCTATAATGGAAAGAAGGAAGCATATACCCCAAAGGTCAAAATGTTTAAAAATTAGAAGAAAGAAAGTAGAAGGGAAAAAAAGTCAAAAATAAGAGGAGAAATAGCCAAAAGGGGAAAAAAATCAATAAGGTTTCATATAGAATCAATAATATTCATAAATCAATAAGGATTCATATATTCCTATTCTATATGAAGACAATATAATTCAATCGATTCAAAACCTAATTCTTTTAGAGGACTAATAAAATAGACAAAACCTGGCAAGATTGATTGAGAGTATAAGAGAAAAAAGTGGGAAAAAAGGACTTGACTATAAATTTTTAAAAGTATAAGAGAATATGATGAACATCATTATATTAATACATTTGGCAATTTAAATGAAATGGACAGTTTTCTAGACACATGTAAATCACTAAAAGTGACATGAAAAAGAAATGGCAGTCTATTTATTTATAACCATTAAAAGAACTGAATTTGTAGTTTAAAAAATCTATCCATTAAGTACTATGCCAATCAAGTACTTACCCAAAGAGGTGAGTTTTACCAAATCTTCAAAGTTTATTTCCTGTATTGAACAGACTTTTTCATTCAGTGAAGACAAAAATAGGTGAGCTCTCTTTACTTCTTTTGTAAGTATATTTTTGATACCCAAACTGGAAAAAGACAATACGAGAAAAGAAAATCGTTGTTTTTTCTCACTTTTGGGCACATGTGCTCAAATATTTTAAAATATCATCTAACTGAATTCAGCAATGCATTAAGACATCATATTAGATAAGGCACAAAGCAGATATAATAAAATAATTATAGAATCTGGTTGGTGGGCATAAGGGTGTTCACCGTACAGGCCAAATTTTTCGTATGTTTGAAGTTTTCTTTATTAAAACCTTGCAAAAAGTAAGAAACAAAATCATTACGTATTTACCACCTGTAAAAACATATCATGACAGAATACCAAGAATGGTTGAATATTAAAAATCTATCAGTGTAATTCACCTCATTGATATAGATGATAAATTTTATCAGGAAAATGAGGTTGTAGTCCACTTCCAGTTTGCCAATAGCTTTTTTTCCCATAAATTGCTTTTTCATCAATTATATAATTATATAATTGAGCTTGGCTGTGAGTGGCAGAAAACTCCAAACTATATAGAATTTTATTTCTCTCCTAAGTAGAAGACTGATTAGGTGGCCCAGAGCCAAGTTACTTCCAATATTTTGATGTTTGGTAAGATCTCTATTCCTAAGATCACATCAAGTACAATATGATTGCGTGAATTCCAGTCATTACATCTGCATTCTAGGTGGCAGGAAGGAGAAAAGGGAGGAGTGATTATGTTTCCACTTTAGGGGTACTACTGGAATTTGCATATATCACTTCTACTCACATCCCAATGGCAGGAACTATGTTATATGCCCTCACCCACTGGAAGGTGGCATTGAAATGCAGGCAATTTTCTTGACACTGATGTCTCCAAATAAAATAGAGATTATACAGAGGCAAAAAGGGAGAACCAATGTGAGAGGGAGGGATCAGCAATCTCTCCCAAGTATAAAGCTACCAAAAACCCACAGAAAACCTGATGCTTAGTGGTCAAACATTAGAAGCATTCTCTTTAGAGTCAGGAGCAAGTCAAGAGTGTCTGTTATTACAGCTTCTCTTAACCATTATATTAATATTAAAAGTCCTAGCCAGTGCCAATACTCTTTAAAAGAATAAGAATTAGAAAGAAGGGGAAAAATTGTTCTTATTTATAAACTATCTGATAATTTACATTAAAAATGCAGGAGAATGTGTAGACAAACAATTCAAACAGGAAAATTCAGCATTCTGAATGCATGTTCAGGATATGGTGTGAGAGGAGAAAAAATTGTGTGTGTGTGTGTGTGTGCTCTCCCATTTAGAATAGATATCTAGGCAGAAATATCTGCAAGACCTATTTAGGCAAAATTATAAAACATGACATAAAAGATGCACTGGATAAATGATGAGACACTGAGGGATGGAAAGATAATTGTGTCAATCTGGCAGATCACCCTGTGAATTTATAATGAATCTATGAATCATTGTAATTCCAACCAGAATCCCAACAAGGCTTCATGGAATTTAACAATCTAACCCAAAAGTTGGTGTGGAAGATTAGACACTCAACTAGCACAGAAATGTTCAAAAAAGAAAACTAAGGAGAGGTGATTTGCCCTACCAGGCTAATTATATAAGGTTATAATTCTTTTAAGAAGTGCGGCTTTGGGGACAGGAATATAAAAATAGGCTGAAAGGGCCTGGCATGGTGGCTTACACCTGTAATCCCAGCACTTTGAGAGGCCAAGGTGGGAGGATCACTTGAAGTTAGAAGTTACAGACCAGCCTGGCCAACATGGTAAAACCCCGTCTCTACTAAAAATACAAAAATTAGGTGGGTGTGGTGGTGCATGCCTGTGATTCCAGCTACTCTGGAGGCTGAGGTATGAGAATTGCTTGAACTCGGGAGGCAGAGGTTGCAGTGAGCCGAGATCATGCCACTGCACTCCAGCTTGGGTAACAAAGCGAGACTCTGTCTCAAAAATTAAAAAGTAAAAATAGGCCAAAAGAATGGAATAAAGGGTATAGATACTGACAAATACATACATGGAAAGTTGATATGGAACAGAAGTCTCTTACATATCAGCAGGGAGTGGCAAACATTAGCTAAGTGGTCCTAAGACAACTGGCTATGTACAGGGAAAAGGAATTTACATCCCCATTTCATACCACAACAAAATACATCCTACACGGGCTAAAAACCTTAAATGTATGGTAGGGTGACAGGGGGAATCTTAAAATTACAAAGTAAATACAGGAGAATGTCTTCATTACATTTTCAGTTTTCTTAAATAAAATAACAAAAGCATAAATGATAACAGTGATCATTTGAATACATTTAAATATTAAAATTCTATGAAACAAAAGACGCCAGACACAGTGAAAATGCAAGCCATTGGAGAAGTTAATTATAGTATATATTACTGAGTATTAGCATCAAGAGTATTTTTAAATCTCTATAAATGAATAAGAAAAAAGCAAGCAATACAGTAGAAAATTTGTCGATGGTATCAACAGTTAATTGTTAGAAGGAAACTAAATAGCCAAAAAACATAAAAGATACTCAACTTCAGTAATAAATGCAAATTAAAACCACAATAAAGTACTATTTCACATCCATCAGAAGGGCAAAATTTAGAAGTCTGAGAAGCCCAAGTGTTGGTAAGGATGTGGAAGAAAAAGAAAAAAAGAACTTGTAAATATGGCTGGTGTGAATGTGTATTGTAGAAAATCACATTGGAGGACAATGTTGCAATATCAAACAAAGTTGATGAGCACATGCTAACCTATGACCTAGCAATTCTGCCTGTGGGTATGTATCCTAAAAAATTCTCACGCATATGCCCAAGGAGAAATGAAATACATTGTTTTTTGTAGCACTGTTTTTAATAGCAAAACATTGGAACCAACCTAAATGTTCAAAAATATAATTGTGGACAGGGCTCAGTGGCTCATACCTTTATCCCAGCACCTTGGGAGACCAATGTGGGCAGGCGGACCTCTTGAGCCCCGGAGTTCAAGACTGGCCTGGGCAACATGGTAAAACTCTGCCTCCACAAAAAATACAAAAATTAGCCCGGCATGGTGGCTCATGCCTGTAGTCTCAGCTACTCAGAAGGCTGAGGTGGGAGGATCACCTGAGCCTGGGGAGATTGAGGCTGCAGGGACGTGAGATCACAACACTGCACTGCAGCCTGGGTGACAGAATGAGACCTTGTCTCAAAAAAAAAAAAAAAAAAAAAAAAAAAAGAAAAGAAAAAGGAAAAAAAAAGAATCGTGGATCAATAAATGGTGCCAAAGTCACACAATGAAATATCAACTATGTATGTGCAAAATATGTAAGAACCAGGAAGGAAGGATACATGCTAATTTCAGGATAGTGATTATCTCTGGGCAGAGAGCAATGGAATTGGGCAGTGGGTGCTATGGTTAAAATGTATCTGTAATGTTAAAACAAACAAGCAAAAAACTCTAAAGTCAGCCAAGATGTCAACATTGGTTAAATCTGTGAAAAACAATAAGCCTGGAGCATACTGCAGACTAATAAGAAATGATTTCCAGAACTGCTTCAGAAGAGTGTGGGGAGTGGACTACCATGTGTGTAATGCTGAAGAAGAGGATGAGCTTGTTTGTGCAGACTTCCTAATGACACAAAATAAATTGGCAACAATGATGGCCTCTGAGGGAGAGGGACACAGGAGACTGGCACGAGCAGAGGAAAAAGACCTTTACATCCTTTTTCTATTATTTGCCTGTTTTATCACTTGCGTATATTTTCTCAATAGTAAAAAAATTAAAGCAAAAATATATTTTTAATAAAAATGATTCCTACCACAACAATGCACTTAAAGCCAAAATTACAATTTTGAGGGACATTTTGCATGAAGTATAAGTGTACCCTTATGCTTGCCACCTTCCCAAATGACTGATTTTTCTACAGCGTTCCTGATAATAAGTTCCTTATGATCAGTCACACAGAAACATACACCCTGCCTGCTACATATGCTTTAACTGTGCATCTATTTATATGGGTTGACAGATACTTTCCCTAATAAATCTTGCCATTTTCCCTGGTAAGGAACTGTGTGCTGACTAAATGGTTGCTGACACATGGGAGTTATTCCCATAATTTCCTCACACAGTAAGACAAATCAATGCAATGCAGAGCTCTGTTACAGACACTAACAGCTTTGGAGCATGTCAGAAAGTGTGTGTGTGTGGGGGGGGGGTATACAATGAATCCATGTTTCTAGACTTTCCTACCAGAGACAGCTTGAGGCAATCTGACAGCAAAGGCAGGATCTGAAGTCCTAAACTCAGACATTTTATCTCCGTGAGCTAATTTACAACCAAGAGAGCCACAATACTATCAGATCTAGAACTCAACTACTTTAAACAGCGACCTTTTGTCATATATTTTGCGTTGATTTTTTTGAAGTGTTATGTTGTTTGAAAGCTAATTACCTTCCTAGAGGATTAATTTCAAACCTTTTCAAACCTAGAACCGCTTTAGGGAACAAAACAACTGACTCTCACTGCTTTCTTGTTATCCCAAGCTGGACTCCAAGGGCCCCAGGCCCCACTTGGTGTAAGGTATAGAATTCTGCTTTATACCAGTTTACAGGTATCAAGGAGGCAGGAGAGAGACTCAGGGTAGTGAGGGGAAAGAAGATCAGAGTCATCTCTTTTTCATGTCTTTCATTTCACAACTTCTTCCTTCCCATGCCTGCTGGTGCGCTCCCTCGCCTTGTTCCAGAGCCAAAAGACAGGTCAACTTCACTGCTTTTTATCCAAGTTGGCAGAGGTTGTGGCAGCGGGGTGGTAACTCTGCCCGATGTTCCCAAGCTGCAGCTGGGACATGTCCAACAGCAAAGTCACTCAGTAAACAGTTCTCTGTTTCTCTTTTCCTCGAGTTGGCTGGAATATCTCTAAGCCCGAGTACCACCCACTCTTTAATTCAAGACAAGCCCACAGACCAGAAACTTCACAGATCACTCTGTCTTAAAACAGTCTTTTGTTGGGTACAAAATACCATGTATAAAATTATTGATATGCTACAATTATTTCCATTCCAATCCCTATAGATTATCCTTTTTGACGGTTTAGTTTTTCTATTTTTATTAATATCCCTTGTACATCACTCAGTTCAATATTCAAAAACCTCCTTAGATGTTTATTTTGTGCCTAGCTTTGTGGTGATGTGGGGGAGATAAGCAAATACTGCACTTAACAGTTACTTATTTTAAGATGTTTACAAACTAATTGGAGAGAGAAAAGCCAATATGAAGCAAGTGATAACTAAAGAAAAATTGTCTTTAAACCCTAAAAGTGGGAGGAAATAGCAAAGACATGCAGAGGTCAGGAAAACTTTAAGAAAGATGTTGGCTGGGGCTGGGATTTGAAGGAGTGGAGGTTGAGGAGGGCTTTCCAGGTCTCACAAGATGGTTAAGCTTCAGAGGCTGATCTCAGCAGAACATACTGTGGGACTGTCAGAGACCAGTTTAATAAAGCAACTCTGACACCAGAAAACTGGTAAACAAGCAAGCAAATAAAACCAGGAACAGGTCGGGTGCGGTAGCTCACACCTGTAATCCAAGTACTTTGGGAGGCTGAGGCAGGCGGATTACGAGGTCAGGAGTTCGAGACCAGACTGGCCGATATGGTGAAACCCCGTCTCTACTAAAAAAAACATACAAATTAGCTGGGCGTGGTGGCATGTGCCTGTAGTCCCAGCTACTCAGGAGGCTGAGACAGGAGAATCACTTGAACCCGGGAGGCAGAGGTTGCAGTGAGCCAAAATCACGCCACTGCACTCCAGCCTGAGCGACAGAGCAAGACTCCATCTCAAAAAAAAAAAAAAAAGAAAGAAAAAGAAAAACAAGGGTAGATTAATAAGTTGGCTAAGAATTCATTATCCTTCCATATGTTGAGTACTAGAGATCAAAGGGAACTCATGAATCATGTCATGCACCTTCATGCCTTCATTTCACAGATGAGAACACTGAGGATAAGCGACTCAAAACAATTTCACCATAGCAGGTCACAAATTAGTGCCAGAGTGGAAATTCAACTCCAGGGCTTCCGACGCCCATGCATCACACTCCACTTCAAAACCCCACACTGTTATGCTTCAGTGATGGAAGGCCCTTTGGAACAGTGATATACTAACAGTAACAAAAGAATAAATTCCAAAGTAGAGGTATTATAGAAGGGATAAGGCTTATTTTGTGTACAGATATTTCTAAGTTTTTCTTTTCTTGAATTGCACAAGGTATTATATCAGGTTTCACCTCCTCTGCTTTTGACGAAGTCTTCCATGGCCCTGCCTAGCCTTTCTGACCTTATTTCCCAACACTCCCTATTCTACAGGCTCCACTCAAGCCAGATGTGTCCATTCATAGTCCCCAGCTTTTGCTAGGCTCGTGCCCATCTCTGGGGTGTTGCTCCTGTTTTCCCCTTTTCAACTTTCAATTGATATAAAACCCAAGGCTCAGTAAGGACCTTTGGCTACCTCAAGTCTTCTCTGGACTCCTATTTAATTTAACTCATTTTAATAAAATTTTATGGAGGACCTGCTGTGTGTCAGGCACTCTACAAGGCACTCAGGACTCCCAAATAAGTCAGGCATGGGTGCCACCCTCAAGATACAGAGGCTAGAAGGGGAATGCAAACATGAAAAAATATCATTACCACCCAGAATCATAAAAATAGGTACAGGAAATATAGGGACATTCTAGTCTAGTAGATGGAAAGGGAGAAGATCTCATGGAGAGAGTGAGGTCTGAGATCAGTTAGTAGATGAGTGGAACTTCATCAGGGACTAAGTTGGGGGAAAGGGAAGGAAAGGGTTATTCCAGGAAGAAAAGACTGGATGTGGAAACGCACAGCATTTATCAACTTTGGTTTGGGTACCAGGTTCTGTACCAAACTAGGTTTGAGTTTGGTACTAGGATTTGGTTTGCCTTCAAAATATTAGGTACCTAGAAGAGCTGGTGGGGAAAAGACAAGAGAGGTGGTCAGGACTGAACTGTGGCCTGTAGATGATAAAGAGCCAAAGACATCTGAAGAGGGACAATTTAAATCAAATGTTTGGGTGGTTTGTTCACAGGAATATGGGCCCCACCTTATATTCAAGAAATCAATGAATCTATAGAAAGGACAGTTCTGGAGACAGATCCCGAAGAATGGGTAAAATTTCAACAGACTGAAATGGAGGAAAAGTCATTACATTATTAGTGGAGACAGCAAAGCAACTGTTTATTTGTTACCTGATTGTTCTGGGTACACTAATTTTTACTCCTGAGACATATTACCTAAATTCTTCAAGGACAGGAATCATTTTTCCAACTGCTTTTTAATAGTTCCAAGTAGCTAACACAGTTCTGGATACACAGTGGGTGTTTAGTCAGTTCCTAATAACTGCTTGGGGTGTGGCCAAAAAAAGGAAGAAAGAAAGAAGAAAAACCCTCATAATATTTGTTCATGACAGAAGCTCATTTTTATTCTTAAATCTGTTGCTAAGAATAAAAATTTATAAGTTTTTATAAATCCAAAATTTCATATTTGAAACAAAGACGGTGTATATAATTGGAAGCTTATGGTTGTCTAATAAAGGACAGAAGATTCCAATTAAAGCCAAAATTTTATCTCTAAGCAGGCTTTCTCACTGTGTGGGCATCCCAACTGCTACGTTTGTTTAATAGATCAAATTAAATGGATGACTGCTTTTGAAGGGCATCTTAGGGACTTGGGACTTAGCTTTGCTTTGGTGCTAGTTTACCTAAGCTCACTACTGAGGGGATTATTTGGTCTTATTATCAGAAAGATCACTTTTAAATATTGGGGCGAGTGATAATATGATATAAATACTTCATATATGTGTGTGTGTGCATGTATGTGCACGTGTGTGTTATTTTTTCTTAATGAGAAGCAAAGGGCACTGGGTTTCACCAATTCTCTTTCCCTCCTCTACCTCTGATCAGACTCTGAAAAAATACCCTGCCTCTTCAACAACAAATGTTTTAAGTGCAAAGGGTAAATTTTGTTCTATAAAGATAAATGTACTTTTTATGCATTCCGCAGTGCTCATATTGCATTACGTATGTTATTTGTAACTCATAAGTAGTGAGATACTGTCATGCAGGAATGATATTCTAAAGAGTTAACAATGGTACAGCATAGACACCAGCCATTCAGAATGGACTCCTGAACAATCTGGAAGGATGCCAGCTGGCTCACTGGCCCTGCACATCCCAGCTACATCTCAGCTCTGGTGTAGTAGACTGTTAAACCTGCTTTTATCTGTCTCTACTTCCCTTCCAGTAACAGCCACACATTTTCCTTTGGAGAACTGCACTCCCTGAAAGGAAATGGCCAGCATGGGACTCTACTTTCCCTAGGACACAAGGCCAGAGCATGCAATCCAGATTTAGCTAATAAAGACATAGTTTAGGCCAAGCAGAGTCCTCCCCCGGACTTTTCCTCTGGAGTTAATTGGGAAGATTTTCTCTACTTCGGAGATTACTTTGAAGGATGTGAGCCTGAGGCATTTGGAGGCTAGCCATCTTGCCTTTGTAGAGGATAAATCCTAACTGAAGACTGAAGTCAAGAAGAAATAAGTGAACCTGAGAAAGAAAGAGAGAAACAAAGTCCTGGCAACATGGTTTGAGTCTTTGGAACAGCTGTGCCTACAGCCAGATGCAATCTCCCGAACTTCCCAGTTACTCAAATACATTTTTTCTTCTTTTTCTTTTTTGTTTTTGCTTAGCATTCAGATAAGAACTGAGTAATAATTATGCCCACATAATATAGTTCTATGTAATTTCCGTTACACAATGCTGATGAAATCTTGGACTTAATTGAAAACTCTGTTTTTTATTAGATTGTCCTAAGGCTCCAAACCAATACATCATGCACCTAGAAATCATCATGGATCCTTAATCAGGAGAATAACAAAATAAAGAAAAGTTTGCCTGGCAAGAGATATGTGGAAATAATCAAAACAACATATGCTCATAGATGTATTCAGGAATATACATATATATATATATATATATATATACATCCTTAATTTTGAAAGATGCCAGATGCCATTTCTTTCCATGTTAGTATAACTGAAAAGAACTGTTATTGCCCATACCTTAAAAATGTTTGGAGATTATTCTATACTCTTCACTTAATTATTTGCAACACTGGACCATAGATTTACCTCATTCATTTATCCTATAAGCATATTTTAGGAAGTTGTTATATGCACTTTGCTGTTACAGGCTCTAGGGAAAAAAGATGAATTAGGAAATTCCCCTATCCTCCAGGAGCTCAGATTCTAGTGGGAAGCAGAAGTGTAAATTGATAAATGGTGTGAAAGTTGGCAAGGCGAGCACTTTGCCTGCTACTGGAGGCTTCTTCCTCCTCCATAGAGGCACAGCCAAGAGCTGGACACAATGGAGTCTAGCGGGTGCACATGGCTCCATAAAAGTCGCTTTCCCAGTGTTCCAGGCTAAGCTGTTCAGCAAATCATACGGTCCTGGATTTTCTGGTATTTCAGGCATTGAGATGCTTTACTATTGCTTTGATCTTTTTAAAGCAAAAAACTTTTTCAATGGAAAAATAAAGAGTTAGTTTCCCCATCATTGATCAATGTAGTCTTAACTTTCTTTGCAAGGCCAGACATGATCTCCAGGAAGTTACTGTGGTTGATAAACACTTCAAATTATAAATTAAATTTAAACTCTAAAAAGTGTAATTATGAACAAAATGCTTGAGAGCACAGAGAAAGGAACCATTAAATTTACATTTTCAGTCACTGTCAAGCCTCTATTTATTCAGAGCCATTCTTTCCTTTAAAAGGCACTGTAGCTAGGTCTTTGGAGTGGATTCTGTTACAAGAAATTCCTTGAAGCTGTCTCATTTTCTTCAGTCCCTCACTGGAATTTCATAATGATTTAACCCATAGCTGAATTCACTTAGAAATTCTCAGGAGCTAGAAGCCAAAAAGACACTGAGAATAATTTCTTTCACTATTTTTCTTATTTTAGTTCGTGGATCTGTGAGTGTTGTTTCATGTTGTTTGGTTTTGGTGGATGATTGCTACACTTCACAAGTGAGGAGAAAAAATAAGTCTTCCATTTCTTTTCCTTTCCTATTCTAACTGGCTTTTAAATTATCCACATGGGCTTTCAGATTAGATGTTGCCCAAAATGGCTTATGTTTTTTTGCTCTGGAAGTAACTCTTATAAGAGGAAAATAAAACATTTATTTTGTTAGGTTATTTATTATAAAGGATTTAGTGCCTGAGTTACAACTTAAATGATTTGCAGACTAGAGAGCACCTCAGAAATTACCTATTCCAAATTCTTTATTCTACAAATATTCAGACAAGATAAACGAATTGCCCAATTTGCAGAGCTAGTCAGTGACACCGCCAAGACTAGAACTCACATCTCAGCAAGGCATTCGGTATTGCTAAGTTCCCTGACCATTTCCTATAATAACTATTACAAATCTTCACCACTGCTTTCATGAACCTCATAATACTGCCTCCCTATCACTCTGGCCCCTGCTTCACAGAAAATTGGAAGCTACCAAGCATGAACTCCAGTTTCCACTTTTAAACTTCCTCATATCTCATCTCAAAAGAAGAATATCAGAATATTATTACCCTTCAGGGTAATCCTGCCATTTGTCATCTGTGTCCACTGTCTCTTTTTTTTTTTTTTTTTTTTTTTGAGACATGGTCTTGTTCTGTCACGCAGGCTGAATCGCAGTGATGTGAACATGGCTCACTGCAGCCTCAACTTCCTGGGCTCAAACGATTCTCTTGCCTCAGCCTCCTTTGCAGTTGGGACCACAAGTGCGCGCCACTACACCTGGCTAATTTTTTTATTTTTTGTAGAGACAGGTTCTCATTTTGTTGCCTAGGCTGGTCTTGAACACCTGGGCTCGGCCTCCCAAAGTGCTGGGATTATAGGTGTAAGCCACCGTGCCTGGCCGGAGTCCCATCTCTTCTAAAACTTTATTCTGTTAATGTTAAACCTCATTCTTTCACCTATATGGGGATTTTCTCTCCATCAGCCTGTTGTGTTCAACACATAAACATGCTCAAACACTTGCATTCATAGCGACATTGTGCCCCATTCTGGAAGCATTCTTTGTTTTCTTTTCATCATAGCCAAACTTAGGAAAGTTTCCACAGTCACACCTCCCATTCATTTCTTCAACTTCAAAAATTTGACTTTTGACACTACTATTCAACCAAAATGTTTGGGCAAAGGCCATCTCTGTGCCTTTCAAGGATGTTTTTCAATTTTCTCCTTTTGAGAACCCTCTTCTCTTCTGGATTTCTTCTCCTCTTACCACTGGGTTTACTTTCAAGTTTTTCTCTCTCCCTTCATTCATTCCTTAATTTCTGATACTTTCCAGGGTTCCATTCTTAGTACCTTTTTCTTCTTATTCTGTATTGCAAATGACAAGTCCCATTGAAATCCATGCCTCAGTCCTTGCACAAAAACTTGTGTAACGTACAAATGTCATTTAAAGGAAAATATCTCTCCTAAGTTTTCAACATTGATGAAAATTTTTAAATTATAATATTATTTAGTTACTTGAATATAAAACTAAATGTAAATTCCTTGTGTTCACAGGGTTTTGTTTTTGCTTTCAGTTTTGGTTTTGGGTTTTTTTCTTTTTTGAGACATAGCCTCGCTCTGTCACTCAGGCTGAAGTTAAGTGGCGTGATGTAGTCTCACTGCAACCTCCACCTCCCAGGTTCAAGCGTTTCTCCTGCCTCAGCCTACTAAGTAGCTGAGATTAGAGACACCCAACACCACACCCAGCTAATTTTTGTATTTTTACTAGAGATGGGTTTTTGCCATGTTGTCCAGGCTGGTCTCGAACTCCTGACCACAAGTGATCCACTGCCATGGCCTCCCAAAGTGCTGGGATTACAGGCGTGAGCCACCACGCCCAGCCATGTTCATAGTTCTTATACAGTGATACAACTAAAAACCTTTTTAAGTGAATGCAAATGAAATTAAAATTCCAAAATACTCATAAAATGAAGTGAACATTAATTTGTGCGGTTATGTTGTTTTCTTGAAACTGAACTGTCAACTTACAATGTGAATATAGGACTGGGTGCTAATAACATAGTTCCTTTCTAATTAAAATAGAGCTGTGTGCCATGTGATGATTCAGCTCTCCCACCACTTTTCTCTGTCCAAACTACTGTGAAACCTTCATTCCCATGGGCAAGCACACAGTGACACCATTGTGTCTGCACTTGACCTGTTTGCATCATTCACATATTAAACCTAGCTTTGTGATATTTGGCACCAGCAAGATTATGAACATAAATATCAATTCAGACACTGAAGTAAGTTGGCAATATTCATTCATGAGGTGGTCATCCAGATAATTCAGATTATTGTTGAAATGAAAGCATGAGTGTAAGCATGAATGTAAAAATCAACCTAGTGAACACAGACCACTGAAAATATAATCAAGGAATCTCAGGGATCTGAGGATCCCAACTTTGTGAATCCCAGATCTGTATCTATAGCCCGAAACCCTCTCCTGAGCTTCTGCCCTGTATTTCCAACTGCCTACTAAAAATTTCTCTACCTACATGTCACCTCAGAGGCAACATGTCCAAACTGAACTTGTTATCATTCCCCACGCACACACCCACCTTAACCTGTATTCCCAATCCTAGTTAATGACATAATCATCTACCCAGTTACCGAAGCCAAAACCTTAAGTCTCATACTAGATTCCTTCCTCTGCCTCACCTCCTACACCCAAATCTTGTTGATCCTACTTCCTAAACTTCTTTCACATCAATAGTCATTTTTCCTTTGACCCAGAAATCCTACTCAGAAATTATCTCAAGGAAATAATTTAAATATTAATGAAGTAACAAACATAAAAGCAAAATTGTTCACACCACTATTGTACTTAATAAGGAAAAACTGAAACAACATGACCACTTAAGAGTAGGAGAAAGAGTAAACTAAATAAGATAAAGGTTATCCTTATCCAGGAGCAATATAAAATTATGGTTCTTCGCAGACTAACTCGAAAAAAAAAAAAAGCTTTTAAATAAATTTTATCGTATATATTTAAAGTATACAACATGAGGTTGTGGGCTGTATATAGATAGTGATATGGTTACTATAGTGAAGCAAATAAACATATCCATCATCTCACATAGTAACCCATTAATTTTGTTGTTGCTGTTTTTGAGCAGCTGAAAACTACCCACTTAGCAGGAATCCCAAATATAGTATGATTTTATTAACTATAGTCCTCATGTTGTGCATTAGATCTTTAGGCTTGCTCATCCTACACATCTGCTACTTTGCATCCCCTGACCTACATCTCCCCATTTCTTCCCCACCTTCCTCTTCCCCCACTCTGGTTATCACTGAGCATTCAGAATGACAGACAAGAGACAGAACCTGGGCCCAAGGGAGGCAGCCTATCATATTGGACTTTGCATAAAGTAAGGAATCCCAAAAAAGCAATATTCTCAGTGAGTGAACTAGAAAACTTCTACTCACAGAGGAACACGGTAAGGAAAATTGCCTGTCCCAGTCTTGGTCATAAATAAAGGTCAGAAATAAGTTATTCTTGATAATTCAAAACTATAAGCATGCTCTCAGGTGGATTTAGTGACAGAATATACAGAATCTGAATGTTCCCCCACAACACAAGAAACAATTTGTATTTAAATAAGTCTTAGGTTGGTAGTGTCCCCAGGCATTTAGTAGAAACCGAAGCAAATTTCTCTCAAGAAATTCAATTTCAACTTGGACTTTCAAAAAACCCCACTAACAAAATCTCAAGGAACATAAATCCATAATAAAAGACAGTGAGACATGAAGAAATAAGTTATCAGGGACAAGTCTCAGCCTTTAAAAAATTGCATTATCAGACTCACAAAAGCTTCAGATATAAAAGTTGATATAGAATATAAAATAAACATTTCTAATACATTTTTAAATAAAAGAAAATATAGCCAAATAATGAGTCTACAAAAAATGAGTAGAGTAGTAAAACCAACAAGAATTTTAAGAAATGTAAAATATATTTACTGAAAAAAATTTAAACTATGGTATTGGGATTAAACAGCAGATTAGACAGAGGTGAAGAAATAATTAGTAAACTGAAAGATAAATCTGAAGAAATTGCATAGAGTACAACACAGAAAGTCAGAGAGATAAAATATATGTAATAAAGATAAACAAACAGAATGGTTAGAGTGTGAAGCTCTAACAAATATATACTTGCAATACTGAAAGGGAATGAATGAAAAAATGAGGGAGAGCTACTAATATTTCCAACATAATTAAAGACATAAATTTTTGGATTCAAAAAGCCCAATATATTGCAAGTACAATAAATAAAACAGAGATCTAGACCAAGACCATCACTGAAAAACTGTGACATACCAAAGACAAAACAAGATTTTAAAGCTGCCAGAGCAAAGAGAAGGATGGTAGATGTGAAGTTTGCCAGCTTCTCAATTGCAACAAATAGAAACCTAGAATATTAAAAATGTCACCTTAGAATTACATACCCAGTAAAAATATCTTTGAAGAATAATGACAAAATAAATACACTTTCCGATAAAGAACACCATGGAAGATGTATTACCGATAGACCCTTACTAGAGGGACTTATAAGCATGTACTTTAGAAAAATGAAAAATGATCCTATAAGGAGAGTTTGTAATGCAAAAGAAAGTAGATGGAGAAAATTTTAAACAGGTTAAGATCTCTAAACAGGCATGACTATATACCATCATATTTATTAATAATATATAATTTGTTTGCTTAATAAAATATAGAATTAAAGAATTGAGTAAAATTGCTTATAATCTAAGAGGAAGGTTATCAGAGTTAAAGTGTCCTAAAAATCTCTTAAGCAAATTATGTCTATTGAAATATTTTGAGTAATCACTAAAATAGAAATAGAATATATAACTTCTAAAGTAAGAGCAGAAAAAGTAAAATGAAGGGGGAAAAACTTCATCAAGCTAAAAGAATGGGGGATATGAGAAAAAAGAAACAAGGAAACAGCAGGACATTTTAAAAGCTGCAAAGAAGATTATATCAATCATAGCCCCAAAAGAAGCACATGACACACTTGAAGTGTTTACATGAAAAGAGTTTAGTGAAGGAAACATTTAATACGGCAAGGGAAGGTTTAAAGGAACCGGTAAGGGAGAGTGAAAAATACTGAGATAAGCAAGAGTGGGAAACCAATACTAACCCAAAGCCTGGTAGAGAAAGACATGAGGACTCTGTCACTGAAGCTCAATAAGAATTGGAACCAAGAAAGAGGCACCTCCCAACAGGAGCTAAAGTCGTAACAGACTGCAGCCACTGACAGATGGTAGCCAGGTAGGGAGGAACACTGTCCCAAACCTATGGGTTTGTCATATTTATGAACTTAACCCAAAACCAGATTGCAAGGGAACCCAGATGGTGCTGTAGAGGTCATCCTCATAGGCCACAGAGCAGTGCAGAGGAGGGTATTAGTGAATTACAGGGAGTACTGGGGGACACAGGGTTTCAAATAGGACATAATCAGCCCAAGGAAAACAGAGATAAATTCAAATATATCAATAATAACAAGTGTCCAAATGGACTAAACTCTAAGTTACAATCAAAGATTGTCAAACTGAGTTTTTATTTTATTTTATTTTATTTTATTTTATTTTATTTTATTTTATTTTATTTTTTTGAGATGGGGTCTTGCTCTGTCACCCAGGCTGGAATGCAGTGGCACGATCTCGGCTCACTGCAATCTCCGCCTCCCGGGTTCAAGCAATTCTCCTGCCCCAGCCTCCCGAATAGCTGGGATTACAGGCATTCACCACCATGCCTGGATAATTGTTTTGTTTTGTTTTTTTAAGTAGAAATGGGGTTTCGCCATGTTGGCCAGGCTGGTCTTGAACTGCTGACCTCAGGTAATCCACCCACCTTGGCCTCCCAAAGTGCTGGGATTACAGGCATGAGCCACCGCCCCAGCCCAAACTGAGTTTAAAAAAAAACAAAAAAAACAAACATATGCTGCCTTAAAGAGATTTCTTTCAACTATAAAGACAAAGAAAGATTAAAAGTGGGGGAAAAAAAGAAAAACAATGTAGCAGGGAAATAAAATCCAGGAGAAAGTGGGTATACCATATACGATAGTAATAAGACAAATATTTAAGAAAAAAAATTATTAGAAATAAAATGAATCCCTAGACATTGATAAAAAGCTATAGTATACTGGTAAATATTTAACAGGCTCTCAGGGGAAGGGGAAGACTTATTTCTAGTGTTTTTCAATTTCTGTGGTGAAAATATCCTTACCTTGGCCAATTTCAAGCCACCAACGTGAAGTTAACTGACTCACCAAATTCTAAAAATTTAACATCAGCTCTTACGGGTTGCAGCTCTTACGAGTAAAAGTTAGTTTCAGCATCTTCACTAAACAAGTTTCAATTCACTGGGAAAATAAAGCAATTAAAAACACATTTGCCACCATGCTTTATGTGATACTTGATTGGAATAGGAATGGAGGCAAAAGCTATATTGGGACAAATGAGGAAAATTAATAATAGAATGTACATTAGATAATAATATTGTATCGATGTTAAATGTATTTGATGAGAGTATACCTATACACTTGTATTTTCCTAAGATATACTGTTTATGTTTGGGGGAAGGAAGTGCTATGATATTTGCAATTTACTTTCAAATGGCTCATTAAAAAGGATATATGGTGACACTGGTTAAAACTGTGCAAGAGAGAGCATCTTCCTCTCTCTCTCCCTGGCCCTTTCCCCCTCTCCCCCACTCTCTTCTTCCACAGAAACACTGATAAATTGAGCAAAATTATAGGAATCAACTTTATCAAAACTCTGGAAAACTGTCAAAGGTTTACAGCAAAAAACTGAACACCAAATCAAGAAACAGGCATTAAAAATGCCAGGAAGTTTTGCTGAATTTTCACTTGCCTTTGCTCCACCTTTGTCCCAGACTCAGTGACAGTCTTGGAGACAGCAGCCAGTGTTGGACCCTGCACTCTGGCTCCAGAGATAAAAGAGCAGATCATATTCACAAAGAATCGTGTTTGTCTTTTCTAACCTGTCTGAAAGCTACCTGAAGGACTGACACAAGGAGCTTGCCTTTGTTTCACCTAACTCAGACTTACTCATGGGAGAAAAGTGGCTATGCAGAGAGTATTCCTTGCAAACATTATAAGACCAATAAACAACATGCTACACCTGGAACAAAAAAATTACAATTGAGGCAAACTATAGATATGCTGAAAGCCTGGAAGGAAAAGACAGGGAGACAGTTTCTTTGGAAAATTAGGCATTCAAAAGTGTCCACATACATTGGGGAACTTAGAAAGCCATGTGCATACCCAAGGTAGAACACATGCTGGAAAAGACCTGAGAAGATCTATGTGGAAGATCAGCTTCCACTTCTGGCTGATCTCTAGGTTCAATGCAAGCAGGAAATGAAGGCTACAGCAGAGCTATAAACAGCCTGTCTAAACATTGAAGGAGTGCTCCAATACAGAGCCGACTAAGAGATATCTTTTCTTCCTTTTTTCCCTTTTCTTTCTCTCTCTCTCTCAATCTCTCCCTGGCCCTTTTCCTCCTCTCCCCCCTTCTCTTTTTCTTTTATGTCAACCAAGAATCCAGAAACACAAAACTGTCCTTCAAAAAGGAGAGAGAAATTAAGATATTTCCAGATAAACAAAAGCTAAGAAAGTTTGTTCCTAGGGAAACTGCTCTACAAAAATATACTAAATGAGATTCCTTTAGGCTGAAATGAAGACAAAAATTGGAAACCATATGAAGAAGCCATATAAAGAACTCCAGTAAAGGTAACTATATAAATAAATATAAAACTCAGTGTTATTGTATTTTTAGCTTATAACTCCTTTTTTTATTTCCCACATGATTTAGGAGATAAATACATAAAAATTCTTGTATCCTTGCTTCTCCTGTGCTTGGTGCTTAAATAAAAAAAAAAGTAAGAAAAAATCTTATATATTTTTGTTAATGGGCACACAACATATAAAGATATAATTTGTGACAATCACAACATAAAGTATGGGCAGTGCTGTATAGAGCAGAGATTTTTGTATGCTATCAAAGCTAAATTTGGATCAATTTAAACTAGGTTGTTATAAATTTATGATGTTGATTGTAACCTCTGTGGTAACCACTTAAAATTTTTTTAATTTTTATTTTTATTTATTTTTTGAGACGGAGTCTCACTCTGTCGCCCAGGCTGGAGTGCAGTGGCACGATCTTGGCTCACTGCAAGCTCCGCTTCCTGGGTTCACGCCATTCTCCTGCCTCAGCCTCCCGAGTAGCTGGGACAACAGGCACACGCCACCACGCCCGGCTATTTTTTTTTTTTTATTTTTAGTAGAGACAGGGTTTCACTGCATTAGCCAGGATAAAATAGATTTTCAACATACTGATAAGAAAATAGCGGAGTTTGAGGCTGCAGTAAGCCATGATCATGCCACTGCACTGCAGCCTGGGCAACAGAGCAAGAACCTGTCTCTAAAAAATGGTCAAGAAAATTAGAAGGGTATTAAATGATACACTACAAAAAAAAAATCAATGGAATACAAAAGAAGGCAGTAATGGAGGAAATGAGGAACAAAAATGGTATAAGACATACAGAAGGAGTGCCTGGAGAGCAGCAACAGCCCAGCTGCCACCACCATGTCCCTGCAGGCTGATTTTGACATGGTCACAGAAGATGTGAGGAAGCTGAAAACAAGACCAGATGATGAAGAACTGAAAGAACTGTATGGGCTTTACAAACAAGCTGTAATTGGAAACATTAATATTGAGTGTTCAGAAATGCTAGAATTAAAAGGCAAGGCCAAATGGGAAGCACAGAACCCCCAAAAAGGATTGTCAGAGGAAGATATGATGAGTGCCTTTATTTCTAAAGCCGAAGAGCTGATAGAAAAATATGGAATTTAGAATAAAGCATATGATAAATTTTCCTTTTTGAAGCCTTCATAATGGTATCATGACCAAACATTTAGAGTTAACACTGTTAACTCTAGGTATCATGTATATTTTTGCTATTATTATGAATTATACTTAATTAGTAGTATGCTAAAACTGCATAGTTAACTAAATTGTACTTGCTTAAACCAGGTGTCTTTAAAAGTTCTTTTAGAAAAGTATTTTTTTTATTTTTATAGATTTAGGGGGTACAAGTGCAGTTTTGTTGCATGAACGTATCATGTAGTGGTGAAGTCTGGGCTTTCAGTGTCCCCATCACCCAGATAGTCTACAATTGTGCCCAAAAGGTACAATTGTACATTCCTTACCCCCCTCGAACCCTCCCACCTTTCCAAGTCTCCAGTGTCTATTGTTCCACACTCCATGTCCATGTGTACACATTGTTTGGCTCCCACTTATGGGTGAGAACATGTGGTATTTGACTTTCCATTTCGGAGTTATTTCACTGAAGATAACGGCCTCCAGTTCCAACCATGTTGCTACAAAAAACATGATTTCATTCTTTTTCTTAATGGCTGAGTGGTATTCCATGGTATACATATACCATATTTTCTTTGTCCAATCATCTGTGGATAGACACTTAGGTTGATTCCATATCTTTGCTATTGGGAATAGTGCTGTGATAAACATATGGGTGCGGGTGTGTCTTTGATACAATTATTTATTTACCTTTGGGTAGATGACCAGTGGTGGGATTGCTGGACGGAATGATGGTTCTGCTTTTAGTTCTTTGAGAGTCTCCATATCGTTTTCCATAGAAGTTGTACTGGTTTGCATTCCCACCAGCAGTGTATGAGTTTCCCTTTTCTCTGCATCCTCACCAACACCTGTTGTTTTTTGACATTTTAGAAAAGTCTTGCTCTGGTAGTATTTGCACAAAGGTTAAGAATTTTTTAAAAGACATACAGAAAACAAAGAGCAAAATGGCATAAGTAGTACTTTCTTATCAGTTATTACTTTATGTAAATAGATTAAACTTTCAAATCAAAAGGCAGAAAAATTAGCACGATGTGTTTTTGGTTTTTTGTTTGTTTGTTTGTTTGTTTTTTGAGATGGAGTCTCGCTCTGTCACCAGGCTGGAGTGCAGTGGTGCAGTCTCGGCTCACTGCAATCTCTGCCTCCCGAGTTCAAGCGATTCTTCTGCCTCAGCCTCCCGAATAGCTGGAACTACAGGCGCACACCACCACGCCCAGCTAATTTCTGTATTTTTAGTAGAGATGGGATTTCACCACGTTGGCCAGGATTATTTCGATCTCTTGACCTTGTGATCCACCCACCTCGGCCTCCCAAAGTGCTGGGATTACAGGTGTGAGCCACTGTGCCCGGCCCCAGCACAGTGTGTTTTTAAAAATGAGGCAACTATATGCTATCCACAAGAGACTGAGTTTAGATCCAAAGACACAAATCGTTTGAGTGAAAGGATGGTATTTGGGTTAAATTATGTCCCTCTAAAAGATATATTAAAGTCCTAACACCCAGCACCTGTGAATGTGACCTTATTTGGAAATAGGGTCTTTGCACACATAATCAAATTAAGATGAGGTCATTAGGATGGGCCCTAAATCAATATGACTGGTGTGCTTATAAGAGGAGGAGAAGGCTGGGCATAGTGCCTCGCACTTGTGATCCCAGCACTTTGGGAGGCCACAGCAGGAGGATCACTTGAGGCCAGGAGTTCAAGACCAGCCTGGGCAACATAGGAGTTCAAGACCAGCCTGGGCAACATAGTTAGACCCTGTCTCTACACACACATACACGCGCGCACACACACACACGCCCACACACACACACACACAATTAGCCAAGGGTGGTGGCATGTACCTGTACTCCCAACTGTTTGACAGGCTCAGGTGGGAGGATTGTTTGTGCCCAGGAGATTGAGGCTGCAGTGAGCCATAATTCTATCACTGCACTCCAGCCTGGGCAACAGAGTGAGGCCCTGTCTCTAAAAAACATAAAATAAAATAAAAACAAGATTTTAGAAGAAAAAGAGAGAGAGAAGAGGAGAAGAGACACAGGGAAGAAAGACGTGAAGAAGGAGGCAGAGATTGAAGTTATGCAGCTATCAGCCAAGGAATTCCTGGGACCACCAAAAGCTGGAAGAGGCAAGAAAGGATCCTGCCACAGAGGCTTCAGAAACAGCATGATCCTGTCAACACTTTGATTGATAACTTTAGGCATCCAGAACTGTAAGAGATAAATTTATGTTGTTTTAAGGCACCCTATTTGCAAAACTTTGTTACAGTGCCCCTAGGAAACTAATACAGAATGAAAAAAGATATTCCATGCAAATAGTAACAAAAAAGAGTGGGAATGGCTATACTTTGGACTTAAAGCCAAAAACTGCTACAAGAGAAAAAGAAGGTGATTATGTATTGATAAAAGGGTCAACTCACCAAGAAGATATAAAAATTATGCATATATTTGCACCAAACAAAATAACTCAAAAATATATGAAACAAATACTGACAGAATTAAAGAGAGAAATAGAGAATTCTACAATATTATTTGGAAACTTCAATACCCTACTATTAATAATGGTTAGAACATCTAGACAGAATATAAGTAAGAAAATAAAAGATCTGAACAACCTAGACCAAGCTTTTCCAACCTGCAGCCCCACAGGCTGCATGCAGCCCAGGATGGCTTTGAATGTGGCCCAATACAAAATTGTAAACTTTCTTAAGACATTATGATTTTTTTTGTGATTTCTTTTCTTTTTTTTTTTTTTTTTTTAGCTCATCAGCTATGGTTAGTGTTAGTGTATTTTATGTGTGGCCCAAGACAATTCTTCTTCCTATGTGGCCCAGGGAAGCCAAAGGATTGAACACCCCTGACCTAGACCAACTAGACCTATAAAAACCAGACCTGACAGATATAGATAAAACTCTCCACCCAACAACACAATAAACAATCTTCTCAAGTGCTCATGGAACATTCTATAGGAGAGATCATATATTAGGCCACATAACAGTCTCAATAAATTTTTAAAAATTGAAATCAAAGGAAGTATATCCTCTGACCACAATGGAATGCTGCTAAAAATCAATAACAAAAGGAAAACTATTTTTATTCACAAATAACAAATTTGTGAAAATTCACCAATATGGGAAATTTAAAAACACTCTTAAAACAATGAATAGATCAAAGGAGATATCACAAGGGAAGTTAGAGAATACTTAGATATAAATAAAAATGAAAACAACATACCAGAACCAATGGGATACAGCAAAAAGCAGGGGTCAGAGGGAACGTCAAGAAATAACCATTTACATTTAAAAGGGCGCAGTGGCTCACACCTGTAATCCTAGCACTTTGGGAGGCTGAGGCAGAAGGAAAGCTTGAGGCCACTCTGGGCAACATGGTGAAGCCCTGCTTCTACAAAAAATTAGCTCAGCATGGTGGCATGCTCCTGTAGTCCCAGCTGCTCGGGAGGCTGAGGCAGGAGGATTGCTTGAACCTAGGAGGCAGGGGTTGCAGTGAGCCGAGATTGCACCACTGCACTTCAGGCTGGGTGACAAAGCAGGACTCTGTCAAAAAAAAAAAAAGAGAGAGAGAGAGAGACAGAGAGAGATTATATCAATAATAATAATAATAATAAAACTCCCAACAAAGAAAACTCCAGGACCAGATGGCTTCACTGATGAATTATACCAAACATATAAATAATTAACATCAATCCTTCTCAAAGTCTTCCTAAAGAAGAGAAGGGAATGCTTTCTACTTATTCTATGAAACCAGCATTGCCCTGACACCTAAGCCAAATAAAGAAACCACAGAAGAATATGCAATATACTCAGCATATATGAATATAGTTGCAAAACTCCTCAACGAAATACTAGCAAATGAAATTCAACAGCATATTAAAAGATTACACAGTGTGACCAAGTGGGTTTTATACCAGGAATCTATAGAATGTAAGGATGATTCAACATACAAAAATCAATGTAATATATCAAATTAATAGAATGAAGGAAAAACATGATATTATGAACTCAATTGATGCAGAAAAGCATTTGACAAAATTCAATACTCTTTCATGAGCAAACACACCCAGAAAACTAAAAATAGGAAGGAACTTCCTTAACATAATAAAGGGCATTTATGAATAACCCACAGCTAATATTGTACTCGATACTGAAAGACTGAAAGCTTTTCTCCTAAGATCAGGAACAAGACAAGGATGTCCACTTTCGCAGGTACTATTTAACATTTTACTGGAAGTTCTAGCCAGAGAAATGAGGCAAGAAAAAAGTAAAAACAATATAGATTAAAAAGAAAAGGTAAAACTATTCCTTTTTGCAGATGACCTGATTCTCTATATAGAAAATATCAAAAAATCCACAGAAGAAATAATAGAGCTAATAAATGAATTCATCTCAATTTCAGGTGTAATACAATGCTCAAAAATCAGTTGTGTTGCTATACACAAGCAGTAAAGAATCTGAAAAAGAAATTAAGAATACAATTCCACTATAATAACATCCAAAAAACAAAAATAATTCATAATAAATGTAATCAAAGAAGTGAAAGACATCTACACTGAAACATTGCTGAAAGAAATTAAAGAGGAGCTAAATAAATAGAAATACACCTTGTGTTGGTGGACTGGAAAACTAAAGATGGCAATACTATCCAAATCTCCAGAGATAACATAATTCCTGTCAAAATTCCAATGGCCTTTTCACAAACATGTAAAAGCCAATCCTCAAATTCATATAGCTACAAGGGGCCAAAACAAACTTGAAAAAGAATAACAGGCCGGGCATGGTGGCTCAGGCCTGTAATGCCAGCACTTTGGGAGGCCAAGGCGAGTGGATCACTTGAGGTCAGGAGTTTGCGACTAGCCTGGCCAACATGGTGAAAACCCGTCCCTACTAAAATACAAAAATTAGCCAGCCTGGTGGCAGGCGCCTATAATCCCAGCTACTGGGGAGGCTGAAGCGGGAGAATCACTTGAACTCAGGAGGCGGAGGTTGCAGTGAGCCGAGATCGTGCCACTGCACTTCAGCCTGGGCAATGAAGTGAGACTCCGTCTCAAAAAGAAAAAGAATAACAAAGCTGGAAGTCACACACTTTCTGGCTTAAAACTTACACAAATCTAAAGTAATCAAAACAATGTGATAATGGCATAAGAATAAACCTGTAGATCCATGGAGTAAAACTGAGAGTCCATAAGTAAATCCATACATCTATGGCCAATTGATTTTCAGCAAGGATGCCAAGAGCATTCAATGGGGAACGAATAGTCTGTTTAACAAATAGTACAGAGACAACTGAATATCACTTGCAAAAGAATAAGAGGGACTCCCTACATCACAGCACATAGAAAAATTAACTCAAAATGGATCAAAGACCTAAATGTAAGAGTGAAAACTATAAAACTCTTAGAGGAAAACATAGGGGTAAATTTTCATGTCCTTGGACAGTGAATTCTTAGATATGCTATCAAAAGCATAAGCAACAGACGACAAAATAGATAAATTTGATTTTATCAAAATGAAAAACGTTTGTACATCAAAGGCCATTATTAAATGAAAAGACAACCAATACGAGGGAGAAAAGACTTGCAAATCATGTATGTGATAAGAGTCTAGTGTCCAGAGGCCAGGCGCGGTGGCTCACGCCTGTAATCCAAGCACTTTCGGAGGCCGAGGCCAGTAGATCACAAGGTCAGGAGTTTGAGACCAGCCTGGCCAATATGTAGTAGAGACGCTGAAACCCTGTCTGTACTAAAAATTAGCCGAGCGTGGTGATGCATGTCTGTAATCCCAGCTACTCGAGAGGCTGAGGCAGGAGAATTGCTTGAACCCGGGAGGTGGAGGTTGCAGTGAGCCAAGATCGTGCCCCTGCACTCCAGCCTGGGTGGCAGAGCAAGACTCTGTCAAAAAAAAAACAAAAAAAACAAAGAGTTCACTGTCCAGAATACATTTAAAGAACTTTAACAACTCAATAACAAAAAGACAACCCAATTTTAAAATGAGCAAAGCTCTTGATAGCTATTTCTCTGAAAAAGACTATACAAATTTTCAACAAGCACATGAAAAACTTCTGCATCATTAGTCACTAGAGAAACGCAAATCAAACCCACAATGAGATACCACTTCATACCCACTAGGTCAGCCATAATAGTAATAATCATCATTGTCATCACTGGAAAATAACAAGTATTGTTAAGATGTGGAGAAATTAGAACTCTCACAAATTGCTAGTGGGAATGTAAAACGATGCACCCACTGTAGAAACAGATAGGGTTTTTTTCAAAAAGTTAAACATATAATTACCATATGACCAGTAATTCCACTCCTAACTATATACCCAAAAGATTTGAAAACAGAAGGTCAAACAGATGCTTTTACACAAATGTTTATAGCAATATTATTCACAATAGCCAAAAGGTATTAATAGAAATGTCCATTAACAGATGAACACATAAACAAAATGTACATACATATAATGGAATATTACTCAGCCATAAAAAGAGATGAAGTACTGATACATGCTACAACGTTCTTGAACTTCAAAAGATTATGCTAAATGAAGAAGCCAAATAAAAAGGTCCCATATTACATGAACAGTCTAGAATAGGTAAATCCATAGTGACATATTGATTGGTGGTTCTCAAGAGCTGGTTGGGGGAGTGGGAAGTGACTGCTCAATAGATACAAGGCTTTTCCTGAGGTGATGAAAATGTTTTAGAAATAGAGGTGGTGGTTGCACAACATTGTGAATGTTCTAAATGCCACTGAATTGTGCACTCTAAATCATTAATTTTATGTCAATTTCACCTCTATGTTAAAAAATATATACATATATATTCATCCATACACATATAGAAATAGAGAAAGCAATATGGCCAACGTTAGTGTTTCATAAATCTAGGCAAAAGATGTATAAATGTCCACTGAACTATTATTTCAAGTTTAATGTAGAAGTCAGTCTCATGTAGAAGTCAATAAAATGTTGAGAAAAACTTATTCAAATAGTAACTTACCTTTAGTATAAATCAAAAATTGACAAAATCACAAGGAGAAATTGACAAATGTACCATCAAGATGAGAGATTTTAAGAAACTCTCTTAATAATTAACAGGTAAAGCAGATTTTTAAAACTTAGTAAGGATAAGGAATATATGAACAGTTTAATTTAATAGAAATACATAGAACATTGTACCCAGCAACTGCAAAAACTGCAACCTTTTAAATACACATGTAGTGCTTATGAAAATGGACCATGTGTTAGGAGATAAAGCAAGTCTTGATAAATTTTGATGCATCAGTGTTATATAGAGCATATTATGACTATAATACTAGTCACAAATAAATAAATTTTGAAAATATTCAAAAAGTTATATATTTAGCAATTATTCATGGAATAAAGAAAAATATGACGTAAGTTTTAAAAATTGACCTAAATTATAACAAAAATAGTTGATATCAAAACTTGTAGTACTAGGAGAAAACATATAGCCAAATTTTAGGAAAAAAAGGTAAAAATTAATAAGACTTAATTTTATTTATTTTGTACAGACAGGGGTCTCACTATGTTGGCCAGGCTGATCTCAAACTCCTGGCCTCAAACTATCCTCTCAACTTGGCCTCCAAAAATGCTCTTTTTCTAATGTTAAAAGTTAGGTCTGGCAGCGAGCCACTGTGCAGTGAGCCACTGTATCTGGCCAGACTTTTAACTTTAGAAAACGGGCAACAGAACAAGATATTAAAAGTGAGAAAATAATTAAAATATAAATTAAAGAAACGGAAAACAAATACACACCAAAGAGCATCAAGAAAGAAAAAGGTTGTTTTTGAAATGCCAGCCAAAATTGGCAAACCTCTGGCAAGGCTGATCAATAAAAAGGGAGGCACGTATTAAAATATTGGAAAAATTTTGAAAACTACAGATCAAGCATAATTAAAAAGCTAACACATGAATGTTAAGAAAATCTTTACGCCAATAAATTTGACAACTTGAGTAAGAAGGACAACTTCTTAGAAAATGGACCCCCCAGAAAAAAACAGAAAAAAAATGAGATGAAAATAGGAAAACATGAATGGTCTTACAACCAATATTGAAACTGTTGGCCAGGCACTGTGGCTCACTGTAATCCCGGCACTGCCGAGGCAGGTGGATCACTTGAGGTCAGTAGTTCGAGACCAGCCTGGCCAACAAGGCGAAACCTCATCTCTACTAAAAATACAAAAAGTAGCCAGGCGTGGTGGCGGGGGTCTATAGTCCCAGCTACCTGGGAGGCTGAGGCACGAGAATCACTTGAACCCAGAAGGCAGAGGTTGCAGTGAGACGAGATGGTGCCTCTGCACCCCAGCCTGGGCGACAGAATGAGACTCTGTCTCAAAAAAAAAGAAAAAGAAATTGTATCAGTACCCTAAATCTTTTCACAGGCATGTGCATGCATGCACACACACACACAGACACACCCACCCACACACACACACACCATAGTAGGCCCAAAATGATTTTACCAGTAAGTTCTACTGGAAAGAGTTAATTTCAATTTTAATCAAATTTTTCCAGAGAATAGAAAGAAAGAAAGCAATTCCCAGTTAATTTACAATGATAGCACAATTTCCATTCAAAAGCCAAGCAAAAGTATTACAAGAAAAAAAATTTCAGATTAATCTCACTCACGAACATAGATGCAACAATCTATGTTAAATCTACCAAAATATTAGCAATTCAAATCTAGCGTCTAGATTCTAGATTCTAGAATCTAGATTCTTTTTGCAAAAGCCGTTCATCATGAACAAACCAGCTCCCCAGCCAAAACAGCCTTGTTTGTAGTTGCCTGCTGATTTCCATGTGTAAATACTAAAACTTGCCTGCTTTCAAGGTACCAATATGACTTTACTGAATGCAGAGTTGGGGAGAGATGCTAACACTTAGCTGTCACAAATCACTATTGTGCACGACAGAGGTACCACCAAATACCAATGGATAAAGGTAACGAGCCTGGGATAATTGGCTATCTATTGTTTTTTAATGAAATAAGATGTCTACCTCATGCCATACACAAAAATCAATTGAAGATGAACTATGGACTTAAATGCAAATTTTAAACATTTTTAGAAGAGAATATAGACGAGCATTTTTAAGACCTTGGGATAAGAAATTATTTTTACAATAAGACATAAAATCACTGACAATAATGAAAAATATTTTTATTACATTAAAATTATGAAATTCTGTCCATCAAAATGCACCATTAAGGGAGTGAAAAACACCACTAAATGAAGTGATGAAAATTCTCGCTGAAAGAATTTTTTCCCACACAAATACAACTGGATACCATTTTCTTCTGCCTCTTTGGGACCCCTGCCGTAACTACTGTCTCTCTCATTCTGTAGCTTAAATCTCTTCTGTGCTGGATTCTTCCTGAAACACTCCCTCTCTTTCTTCTTCACAGTCCAGCTTATTGAAAGATTAATATACATTTACTTTTGCCATTTAGTCGCTTTTCAACTCATTTCTTAGTTGAGCATTTACTTCTCATTTTCACTGCACTCTGGTTTCTTGGTTGACACAGTTCTTTCTAAGGTGACCACTGGTCTCCATAAGATGAAATTCAGTGAATGCTTTTCAGTCTTTATCTGACTTGTCACTCTCCAGAAGCACTCCATAACGTTGACTATGCTTTTCTTAAAATCGGTTCCTCCCTTTGCTTCTGCAGCTGTGCTCACTCCCTATTCCTCACTCCTTCTGAATATTCTCTGCAGGTTTTTCCATTCTTTCTGCCTCTTCACACCACCCACCAAATTTAACTACTTTAAAATTTATATATGTATATGTGTGTGTATGTACATGTATATGTAGAATATATGCTTACTTTTTAAAATTCCAGAACATTTAGAAAAATAAAAAGAACAGAATTAAAAGTATCAGTAATCCTAATACCCAAAGATAAGCATTGTTATTAATAATACCATAATTGGTATACATTTCTAGAATTTTTCTAGGGATATATATTTATTTTTATAAAATGGTAACTACTATACATAATGGTGCTTTCATCACTTAATATTACATGCATACTCTCTCATATCAGTATAGATTAATATTGTTACTTTATTAACAATAGCTAATACTGAGCTTTACTAAAGTCACTCTGCTAAACTCTCTCTCTATATATATATTTGTCACTGACATTAAAAACTTATAAGATAGAAACTATATTATTCCCATTTTACAGATGGGAAAACTAAGGCTTTGATAATTTAAGTAAATAGTTCATGGTGTAATGGTGAGTAGCACTAGTGAGAGCTACCCAAGATTTCAACCTAAGCTAATTCCAGACTTGTACCTCTTTTCACTGCCTATAGAGCTTTACCAATAAGGTCAATTTTACTTGTAAGTAATGTTGATACTCAACTAAAAGAAACATTAATAATTAAAAAGTCTGGCATTAGTTTCAAAATTGGTCATGACCATTCAACAGTGAAGGCTTTGGGTGGTTTCTCTGTGACTCTCATGGCTTTCTCTCAGAGCCTCAGATAGCTACATAGCTCCAAGCACCACATTCTTACATCTTCACACAAAATATCCAAAGAAGGTGAAAATAAACAGTTTTCTCTTCATACATCTCTTAATATAATGTGTACTTCCAAAAAACACAAATAACTACTTTGATGTTTCACTGACCGGAAATAGACCATCTGTCAACTCCTAAACCAAATACATGGTAAGGTGACCATCATCAATCACAATTCACTACCTGAACTGCACCCATCTTCCTTAATCATCTTGCCACTCAATATCTTCAAAAAATGGCAATTCTGTTAGCAAGGGAGAAAAGGAAAATGACTGTTAGGGTGGCAACCAACGTGCTGCCAACAGTCATTTTAAATTTTATGTTTGTACCATGATTTAATTAAGCAATCCTATGTTGAAGGATATTTAAGTTGTTGCTAATTTTACACTGTTATACAGAAAGCTGCAATGAACATATTTGTAGATTTTTTCATACTTTTAAATCTTTCCCCAAGATAAATTCCTAGAAAATTTTTGTATCAAAGCAAATTTTTAAGGTTTTAAAAAATACATATTACCAAGTTGCAATCCAAAATGTATATGCAAATGAAAGCTCTCTAAAACAGAGTATAAGAGCATCCATTTCTTCACACTTTCAAGAATGTTAATTGGTTTTACTATTGCTTTAAATATTTGATAAAAAATAGTATAACTGACTCCTTTTAAGGCTTAGTTTTTAAATCACAAAAGCAAAAGTTGCTTATTGACAAAAATGTAATAGTCCAAATATGTGAATAAAGAAAAAAGTAAACATCCTTTCCCCCTCCCACTGCCGTCATTCTCATTCCCCAGGGGTTAACGATTTTTAACCTGTTGACATTTTTTTAACTCCACAATTGCCAGAACTTTTTCTATCTTGTTCTTTTCTGGATCACTAGTTAATGGCCCAGCTTCTGACATATACTACATTTAACAAATGTTTGTAAAAATAACATCATACCTTCCATTATTTTCTAGAACTTGACCTTTTTCACCCAATAGCATACTGTCAATACCTTTCTATTCTTGAAATATATACATATTTATATATATGCTTAATTTTAAAAAATATATAGGAAGAGTGTTCCACCATATAGATGTAACACAGCTTATCAAACTCCTACTTAGATTATCCTATGTTTTTACTATGATAAGCACCATTCAAATGAATAACATTGGAAGTATACCTTTGTTTTATACTGAAAATATTTCTGGGAAAATTTCTGTGCAAATATTTTAAATATTTCCCATAATATATTCAAGGTCAAAAGATATGTGCCAATTGCTTTCCAAATGATTGCACCAATTTACTTTTTTTTTTTTTTTTTTTTTAAATATGAGACAGAATTTCACTCCTGTTGCCCAGGCTGGAGTGCAATGGTGTGATCTTGGTTCACTGCAACCTCCGCCTCCCGGGTTCAAGTGATTCTTCTGCCTCAGCCTCCTAACTAGCTGGGATTACAGGCACCCGCCACCATGCCTGGCTAATTTTTGTATTTTTAGTAGAGACGGGGTTTCACCACATTGGCCAGGCTGGTCTTGAACTCCTGACCTCAGGTGATCCGCCCGCCTTGGCCTCCCAAAGTGCTGGGATTACAGGCGTGAGCCACCACAGTCGGCCATCCAATTTACATTTTTAACACGTGTTTCCCTATTCTCAAGCCAGCATTTGATATCATAAATATTTTTACCTTTTACTACTCTGAAATGTAAATTTTTCTCATTATTTTAATTTTAGACATAATCACTTAGTTTAACATTTTCTCATAATTGGCCATTTGTATTTCATCTGTAAATTGCCCCTTTACATTCCTTACCTATTTTCCTATTAGATTTTTTGCCCTTTTCTTATTTATCTTAGGGAATTGTTAATATAGTTACCATTTGTCTACTATATATTTTGAAATATTTTCTCCCCACTTTATTATTTGTTCAGTAGCATTGTGTTATTCTTACCATACACAAATTTTATATTCAAATCTATCTCTTTTTTTTTTGGTAGAGTACCATGGTGACTTAACTGTTGTAACTTTACAACATAATGTTTTGTTATCTGGTTTGGCAAGCCCCTCACCAAAACTTCTTAACAGGTCTCCCAGTCTCCACTTCCACCCTTCTCCAATCCATTTTCCACGCTGTGATCAGAGATACTTTTATTGAAAGAAAATCTTACCATGTTTGAAATTCCTTGGGGTGAAGTTTGAACCCTTTAATTTATCATAATGATGTCCACCTACCACTTTGGTCTCTTCTCTGCCTCCTTTCCTATAATTTACTCCTGATTCTCTTCCTTTTTGCTTATGACTCTTCCTCCTGTCTAGAAACCTCTCCTTTGCTTTCCCATCAGTCATCTCTTACACCCCTAAAAACTCAGATCAAGCTTCACTATCCCCAGAAACATTCCCCTGTGCTCTCACAGCATCCAGTGCATAGTGCTGTCATACACTTATCAAACCACTCCTACATAAATGTCCATGGCAATTTTATTCATAGTAACCCCAAACAATCTAAATGTCCATCAATAATAAAATTGGTAAATAAATGTAGTTTGTTTGCATATTGGAATGTTGAACATCAATCAATAAGTAACAAACTACCGATACATAAAACAACACAAACAAATCTTACAGATACAATGTTGAGTGGAGAGAAGAGCAGACCAGACACAAAAGAATACATAATACACTATTTCCCCAGTCATACTGGAAAACCTAATAGAATTACATCAAACTAAAAAGCTTCTGCACAGCAAAAGAAACAATCAACAGAGTAAAAAGATGACCTACAGAGAGGGAGAAAATATGTGCAAACAACATTTCTGATAAGGGGTCATTATCAAAAATATATAAGGAACTCAAACAAGTCAATAGCAAGAAGACAACCTGATTTTAAAATGAGCAAAGAACCTAAATAGACATTTCTCAAAAGAAGACATACAAATGGCCAACAGGTATATGGAAAAATAGGCAACCCACTCATCATCAGCGAATGTGAATTAAAACTACAATGAGGTTGGGCGTGGTGGTTCACACCTGTAATCCCAACACTTTAGGAGGCCAAGGTGGGCTGATCACCTGAGGTCAGGAATTCAAGATCAGCCTGGCCAACATGATGAAATCCCATCTCTAAAACACTAAAAACAAAAATTAGCTGGGCGTGGTGGTGCATGCCTGTAATCCCAGCTACTTGGGAGGCTGAGGCAGGAGAATCACTTGAACACAGGAGGCGGAGGTTGCAGTGAGCCCAGATTGCGCCATTGCACTCCAGCCTAGGTGGCAAGAGTGAAACTGCACTCCCCCCTGCCATAAAAAAGAAAAAAAGAAAAATGGGGATAATAATAGTTCCTGTCTTGTCGGGTTATTGTGGTGATTAAATGAGATGAAACAGAAAGATAAAAGAATGAAACAACAGGGCTGGGTGTAGTGGCTCACACCTGTAATCCCAGCACTTTGGGAGACCGAGGCGGGAGGATCACAAGGTCAGGAGATTGAGACCATCCTGGCTAACATGGTGAAACCCCATCTCTACTAAAAATACAAAAAATTAGCTGGGCATGGTGGCACGCACCTGTAATGCCAGCTACTCAGAAGGCTGAGGCAGGAGAATCGCTTGAACCCAGGAGGCAGAGGTTGCAGTGAGCTGAGATCGCACCACTGCACTCCAGCCTGAGCAACAAAGCCAGACTCAGTCTCAAAAACAAACAAAAACAAACAAACAAAAAACTACAATGAGATATTTATATTACCTACACTTGTTAGAATAACTATTATCAAAAAAGACAAAACATAGCAAGTCTTGGTAAGGATATGGAGAAAAGGAAAAGGAAACACTCATGCCCTGTTTGTGGGAACATAAATTAGTATAGTTATTATGGAAAACAGTATAAAGTTTCCTCAAAAAATTAAAAATATAACTATAGTATAATCCAATCCCACTGCTGTGTATATGTCCAAAGGAAATGCAATCAGTATGTCAAAGAGATATTGGCACTCCCATATTCATTGCAGCATTATTCACAATATAGCCAAGATATGAAATCAATCTAGGGAGCCAGGCGTGGTGGCTCACGCCTGTAATCCCAGCATTTTGAGAGGCAGAGGCGGGCAGATCACTTGAGGTCAAGAGTTCAAGACAAGCCTGGCCAACATGGCGAAACCTTGTCTCTACTAAAGATACAAAAATTAGCCGGGCATGGTGGCATGCACCTGTAATCCCAGCTAGTCCGGAGGCTGAGGTGGGAGAATTGCTTGAACCTGGGAGTCGGAGGTTGCAGTGAGCCGAGATCGTGCCTCTGCACTCCAGCCTGGGCAACAGAGCGAGACTCCTTCTCAACTGAAAAAAAAAAAAAAAAGAAATCAATCTAAGTGTCCCTCAATGGATAAATGGTTAAAGAAATTCAGCCTAAAAAAAAGAAGCAAATCTTGTCATTTGCAACAACATGGATAAACCTAGAGGACATTATCATTATGTTAAGTGAAATAAACAAGGCACAGAAAGACAATTCATTGTATGATATCACTTACATGTAGAATCTAAAAAAGTCTGAACTCATAGAAGCAGAGATTAAAATGGTAGTTACTAGGGAGTGAGGGTTGAAGGTTGATATTGGGAAAATGTTGATGAAAGGATACAAAATTTCAGTTAGGAGGAACAGGTTCAAGAGATCTATTGTAGAATATGGTGACTGTATTTAATAACAGCATATTGTATACTTGAGGATTGCTAAGAGAGTAGGTTTTAAGTTCTTACCACCCAAAAAAGACATACAAATGGTAAACAAGCATATGTAAAGCTGCTCAACATCATTGATCATCAGAGAAATGCAAATAAAAACTACAATGATCAGCACCACAGGAAAGGTTTAAAAAAATACAATGAGATATCATCTCACCCTAGTTAAAACGGCTTTTATTTAAAAGTCAGGCAATAACAAATGCTGGAGAGGATGTGGAGAAAAGGGAACCTTCATATGCTGTTGGTAGGAATCTAAGTTAATACAACCACTATGGAGAACAGTTTAAAAGTTCCTCAAAAAACTAAAAAGAGAGCTACCATATAATCCAGCAATCCCACTGCTGGGTATACACCCCAAAGAAAGGAAGTCAGTATATTTCTTCACTCTCAGGTTTGCTGCAGCTCTGTTCACACTAGCCGAGATTTGGAAGTAACCTAAGTGTCCATCGATAGATGAATGGATAAAGAAAATATGGTACCTATACACAATGGAGTACTATTCGGCCATAAAAAAGAATGAGATCCTGTCATTTACAACTGCATGGATGGGACTGGAGGGCATTATGTCATAAGTGAGATAAGACAGCACAGAAAGACAAACATCACATATTTTCACTTACGTGTGGGACCTAAAAATAAAAATAATTGAACTCATGGAGTTAGAGAATACAAGAATGGTTACCAGAGGGCGGGAAGGGTAGTGAGGTGCGGTGGGGAGGTGGGTATGGTTAATGGGTACAAAAAAAATAGTTAGAATGAATAAGACCTAATATTTGATAGAACAACATAGGGACTATAATCAAAACCATTTAATTGTACATTTAAAAATAACTAAGAGTATTATTGGATTGTTTGAAACACAAAGGATAAATACTTAAGGGATGGATACCCCATTTTCCATGATGTGTAATACATTGCATGCCTGTATCAAAACATCTCATGTAGCACGTAAATATATACACCTGCCACGTATCCACCAAAATTTTTTAAAAAATAAAAATTTTAAAAAGATAACTGTGAAATAATGCATATGTTAATAAGCTTGATTTAGTCACTCCACAATGTATACATGTTTCAAAACATCAAGTTTTTCACCATAAATATATACAATTTTTATTTGTCAATTAAAGATAAATAAATAGAAGAAAAAAATGTAAATGGTCCAAACACACCTAATTAAAAGACAGAAGTTATCAGATTGGATAAAAAAGCAAGGCAATAATATGCTATCTATAAAAAATATACTTTAAATATGAAAAACACCAATAGGTTAAGTTTAAAAATGAAAAAAAAAAGTTAACTTTAACAAAAGAAAGAATAAATGGGTACATTAATGACCAACAAACTAGATTTCAGAGCAAACATTGTTACTAGAGAGTTTAAAATGTCATTTCATAATGATAAAGGGGTCAATTAACCAAAAGGATATGACATTCTAAAAACACTATTCACCTACTTAATACAAGAACTTCAATTTACATGAGACAAACATTAATAGAACTAGAAGGAGAAATAGAAAATCCACAATTCTAATAAAATATTTCAATACCCCCTCTCAATAATTCATAGATCAAGTCAGCAGAAAATAGTAATGATACAGGTTTTCCAAACATTATCAACCAAGATGACCTAATTGACTTGTATGGACAGGTCCACTAAACAACAGCAGAATACACATTCTTTTCTAGTGCACATGAGATATTTTATCAAGATAAACAATATTTTGTGCCACAAAACAAGTCACAATAAACATAATAGGATTTAAGTCATACAGAAAGCAAATTAAACCCAAAATAAGCAAAAAAAGGAATTAATAAATATCAGAGAAGAAATCAAAGAAATAAAACAAAATCAAAAACAGAAAAACCAGAGACACAATCAATGAAGCTAAAGGAAATGTGGCTGGTGCCTGTAATCCCAGCATTTTGGGCGGCCAAGGCAGGAGGATCCCTTGAGCCCAGGAGTTCGAGACCAGTCTGGGCAACATAGCGAGACCCTGTCTCTACTAAAAATTTTTAAATTAGCTGGATGGAATGGTGCACACCTGTGTTCCCAGCTACTTGGGAGGCTGAGGTGGGAGGATCACTTGAGCCCCAGAATCCGAGGCTGAAGTGAGCTGTGATCACGCCACTGCACTTCAGCCTGGATGACAGAGCAAGACTCTGTTTCAAAAAAAAAAAAAAAAAAAAGGAGGAGGGGAAAGAAAAAGGAAACTGAAAGCTACCCTGCAAAGATTAATAAAATTGATAAATTTCTAAATTGACCAGGAAAAAAGAGTGAGGACACAAATTACCAATATCAGGAGTCAGAGAGATGACATCAGTATAGATATCTATAGATACTAAAAGGATAATGAGGGAATATTATGAACAACCACAAACTAATATATTTAACAATTTAGATGAAGGACAGACACACGACAGACACAAACTACCAAAGCCCATTCAAGAAGAAAAAGATAATATAAAGAGATAGGTCGGGCATCAGGTGACTCACACCTGTAATCCCAGTACTTTGGGAGGCCAAGGTGGGCGGACCACTTGAGGCCAGGAGTTCGAGACCAGCCTGGCCAACATGGTGAAACCCCGACTCTACTAAAAATAAACAAAAATTAGCAGGGCATGATGGTGAGTGCCTGCAGTCCCAGCTACTTGGGACGTTGAGGCAGTAGGATCGCTTGAACCCAAGAGGCAGACGTTGCAGTGAGCTGAGATTGCGTCTCAAAAATAAAACAACAAAACAAAAATATGTATATCTATTAAAGAAATAAAATTTTCAGTTAAAAACCTTCCCACAAAGAAAACTCTGATCCAGATGGCTTTATTGGTGAATTCCACCAAACATTTAATGAATGTTACATTCATGAATGAACAGTTAATGAATAATTCTAATTCTTCACAAATTTCCAAAAAATTGAAAAGGAAATACTTTCCAACTAATTCTGTGAGTTCTCCATTACCCTGATATTAGAACCACACAGACACATAACGAAAAAAGAAATTTACAAACCAATATCCCTCATGAACATAGATGCAAAATGCTAAACAAAATTTAGCAAATCAATCAATATTTAAAAAAGGATAAAACATCATGACTGAGTTAGGTCTATGCCAGGAATTCAAAGTTGTTTTACTTTCAAAAAAATTATATAAGACACCATATAAACACTAATTTAAAAAGAAAAGCATATGATAGTCTCAATAGACACGAATAAAGCCTTCGAAAAAAATCCAACATCGGTTTCTGATTTAAAAAAACTCTCAGCGAACTAGGTATAAAAGAGAATACTCAATCTAATAAACAGCATCTATAAAAACAAAAACAAAAACCTACAGCTAGCATCATACTTGTAAAAATGAAAGCTTTCCTCTAAGATTGGGAAAAAGACAAGTATGTCTGCTCTCACCACCTCCATTAAACATTTAACTGGAGGTTGTAAGCAAGAAAAAGAAATTAAAGGCATCCAGATGGAAAAGAAAGAAGTAGAACTGTCATTATTTGAAGACGACATGACCATCTATGTAGGAAATCCTAAAGAATCTACAAAACAGGTACTAGAACTAATAATGAATTTAGCAAGCATGCAGGATACAAAATTAATGTATTAAAAAATCAATTGTATTTCTATTTACCACTAATGAACAAGTGAAAATAAAAAAAAATTAAAACAATATCATTTATAATAACACCAAAAACTAGAAAACATTTAGGGATAAATCTGACCAAAGATGTAAGAATCCTGCATACTGGAAACAACAAAACATTACTGACACTGATTAAAGAAAATCTGAATAAATGAAGAGATATACCTTTTTCATGCTTCAGGAGGCTCAATATGGTTAAGATGTCAATTCTTCCCAATTTGAGCTGTACATTCATTTCCATCTCAAGCAGGCCTTTTGGCAGAATTTGACAGGCTGATTATAAAATTCATGTGGAAATGCAAAGGATCTACAATCGCCAAAACAATTTCAAAAAAGAACAAAAAATTTGGAGAGCTAACGCTACCTGATTTCAACACATATCGTAAAGCTACAGTAACCAATACAATGTGCTATTGATAATAAAGATTGACAAAGAAATCATTGGCACAGGATGGAGTCCAGAAATAAAACCATGCATACATATATAGACAACAGATTTTTGACAAAGGTGAAAAGGCAATTCAGAGGAGAAAGTATACTGTTTTGAATAAATGGTGCTAGGACATGGAAGAAATACATATAGCCTTGAATTGTAGAGAGTTTCACAGGGCATGTCAGATTTGGCAGATTGGGCTACATAAAAATTTAGAATTCATGTATGGAAAAGATAACCTAAACTAACTAAAAGATATGCAATATATCTTTTGAAGACAAGCTATATTTAAAAGATATACCAACAGGCCAGATGCCATGGCTCACCCCTGTAATCCTAGCACTTTGGGAAGCAGAGGCGAGTGGATCACATGAGGTCAGGAGTTCCAGATCAGCCTGGCCAACATGGTAAAATCCCATCTCTACTAAGAAATACAAAAAATTAGCCAGGCAAGTGGTGCATGCCTGTAGTCCCAGCTACTTGGGAGGCTGAGAAAGGAGAAAGGAGAATCACTTGAACCTGGGAGGCCTGAGGTCGCAGTGAACCAAGATCGCGCCACTGCACTCCAGCCTGGGCAACAGAGCGAGACTCCGTCACACACACAAAAAATTAAATTCCATAATCTATCAAGAGTTCCTGCAAATTACTAAGTAAACGACAAAGAACATTAACAGACAAATCACTGGAAAAAATATAAATTTCAAATAAACCAATAAAAAGTTGTTCAACATCATTAATAATTACAGAAGGCCAAATTATTTTCCCACAATCTTATTATTGAAACTATTAAATGTGGATAACACCCCCCCAAATCCAGACCAGTTATTTAATATGTTTTAGGAGTAGGTTGTCCCTTCTCTAGAAACAGGAAAAGAAACATGATCAAACTTCTGCTTACATTTGTCAATATGACCTTGAGAAAAGAGTATCAGCGCACTGCATTTCCATGCTCCACTCTGGGCAACAACGGAGGTAAACAAGATAGGCCTCCAGTCCTTGTCAGCTGTAATGTATTGTCTCAGATTGACTTAAAGGCATATCTTCTCTTAATTCAAGGGAAGATGACTCACCTTTCCAGAGTGGTCTGTCAGTGACATGCTATGCTAGAGACTTTGCATTAATTATTTCTTTTAATCTCTACCACAACCCTGCAAGGTTTTTATGGATGAGAAAACTGAAGACGCTATGTTAGCATTCCCCAGCCTTTTTGGCACCAAGGGCTGGTTTCATGGAAGACAATTTTTCCACAGATGGGGGAAAAGTTTGTCCATGGCCCAGGGATTGAGGACCCCTGCTCTACATAATCAGCGATATACTTCAGTGTCCATGTTTCTTTCCACTGCATCCTAAAGAAAGGAGTTCTCCTCTAGGTGGGGGGACAGACTAGAGTGTGAAAAAGGCCCTAAAAGACACTCAATAGATCAAAAGTATAATAATAAGTAAAAGTTCCACATAAAATGCTGAAAACAATTTTAACCTTGCATATGTCTGTGATAAGCACTGATGTTTATGATGTTATTTTGTGTTGCAATTTTAAAGTGAAAAGAATGCTGGTGTTGGCAATAGGCAGACCTGGTCTCAAACCCCAGCTCTGCTGCTTACCAGTGGTGTAATCTTGGTCAAGAACCTGATTCTCCACACTGAACTCTGACTTTACATTGTCACTATTGAGTGCAATGTATAATCCTATGATAAAGTTAATCATCATTTGACTTGTTTGGGGGTTAGTTCCTGTGACTATCTTTTCAACCAATATTGAAAATTGTGAGCAGCTGTAAGACAATCACTTTGTGTCACTGACAACACTTAAAAAGTTACTTGTACATTAAGAGTTTAACACACATATTTATTAGATGAATATTTTATTAAACCCAAGACAAGATAGGTTGACAATACTAAGAGCTGACAAAGACAGGGGAAGGCAATCTGGGTAGAAGAACAATTTGCCAGTGATTACTAAAAAAAGTGCTATAAAGAATAAGACCCAAATGTCTGCCCTACGTCCTTTCACACCTTATTTCATGCCTCCCCAACCCAGTACCTTGATCACTTGACTTTATTTCAATCCTTTGGATTAAGAGAAAACAACTTAAGAACAGGGATTATGTTTTATTCGTCCTTGAATCTTCAGAAATAGCATAATAAGGTGCTCAGTAGATGACTGTTGAAGTGAACTGAATGGTAACTTAAGAAGCAAGAGATTATCATATGCAGAATATTCATCTCAAGAGGGAAAGCTAGTTTTATGTATTTTCCATTGTGATTCTTTTGTAAGTAGGGAAATTCTATGCCAAGGACTGAAAAAAGCACATCATAAATCATGGTTCAGTCCATCTGAGTACTGTTTTAATTTTAGCGCAGCATGTGTTGAACTTCAGTGCTCTTGATTTACACATTCCTAATGCAAATATATCAAATTTTCAATTATTCAAGGGTGAATTATCAAATTTGTAGATTAGCTAGGCTTTATGCTTATTCTACTCCCTTTAGGTACATAGGCCTTTGGGCGCCTTCTCCTTCTTCCTTGTGCTTGAATGGCAGTGGGATTAACTCATTAAGAATAAAGGAAACATCTGTGTTGCTTAAATGACAGTGAGGATCTTGTAGAAACTCAGTACCACCTGTATGTAGTTCTATTACTGGTCATAAATTCAAATAAAACTGTCACAGTATTCAAAATTCAATGGATATTTCTTGAAGTAGTTCATCAGAGAACAATTTTTCCTCATGTCAGAGAAAGAACTAAATGAAGCATTTTATTTACAATAATAAAAAAAGTTATATTGATTCAAATCACCGGCAGTGTCCACAGACACATGACAGAAAGCGGACATACACATCGTGGAGATATTTGGCCAATCACATTTATCCCAGCTTGACTATGTCTTTCATTTAGTGACAGGAAATCTACTATCAGCCCCTATCACTTCAATGGTCAATTAATTAAATATTTTGATTCTATTCACATCCTTTGCTTTGAGCCACTTGTAATCATCTCATAGAGGGAAGAAAAAGCAATCATGTTTATAAATTATGAGCATTTTCAACTCAGTTGAATGTAATTTATTCTTTACTTCTTACGTTTTTCTATCACTATTAATACTTCATGTAGGTGTGAATATAAACCTTGATGCACACAAACACATAACTCCCAGTTGAATGTCAACACCTTTAGAAAGAAAAAAAAAAGACTTGTATAAGGAAAACAATGGATAAGCTTTATGTGTGTGTGTCATACAGTGAATGTATGTAACTACACATACATTCATGCATTAACGATAGGGATGCATTCTGAAAAATCCCTGACTAGGTGATTTCGTCATTGTGTGAACATCATAGAATGTATTTACACAAACCTAGATGATATAACCCACCACACACCTAGGCTATATGTTATAGCCTATCGCTCCGAGGCTTCAAACCTGGACAGCATGTTACTGTACTGAATACTGTAGGCAATTATAACACAGTGTAAGTATTTGTGTTTCTAAACATAGCTAACCATAGAAAAGGCATAGTTAAAATGCTGTATTATAATCTTATGGGACCACCACCCTAAACACAGTCCACAGTCCATCATTGACTGAAATGTCATTATGCACACATAACTTTACGTGAAACAGAAAACAATGGATTGTGAAGAAAATAAACAAAGTAATTGAATGGTGGGATGCAGAGCTACCATGTATAGCTGCATGGATTGTCCACTGCACAATTTCAGGAACAGCAGTCACTCTGACTACCAGGTGGATGGCGCCCCCTGGAGTTGTGCAATATGGCAGTCTTGGTGAACTTTTTTTCTTTGGGATTTAAACATTTGGGTTTATCAAAACGATTAGACTGTGACCACAGCTTCAGGTCACACTTCCTAATCTCCTAGCATCCTTAGAAGTGACTTGTTCTCTCACAAGCTGATGTGGGAAGGAGAAAGAAAAGTGGAAAGGATAGGAAAATGTATCTATATAGAGGTAATTTGACAATAACAATAGCTAATATTTTTTGGAACTTTTATTAGGTGCCAGGTGTGGTTCATTGCACCTTGTACACATTAACTCTTTATTTAATTTTTTTTTTTTTTTTTTTTTTTTTGAGACGGAGTCTTGCTCTGTCACCCAGGCTGGAGTGCAGGGGAGCTATCTCGACTCACTGCAAGCTCCGCCTCCCAGGTTCACGCCATTCTCCTGCCTCAGCCTCCTGAGTAGCTGGGACTACAGATGCCTGCCACCATGCTTGGCTAATTTTTTTTTTTTTTTGTATTTTTAGTAGAGACGGGGTTTCACCATGTTATCCAGGATGGTCTCGATCTCCTGACCTCATGATCCGCCCACCTCGGCCTCCCAAAGTGCAGGGATTACAGGCGTCAGCCACTGCGCCCGGCCTGTACACATTAACTCTTAATCCTTATAACCACCCTAGTGGTAGGTACTATTCTTATCCACATTTCACAGATAAGGGAATTGAGGCTCAGAAATGTTAAATAACTGGCCCAAGACCATGTTGCAGTAAGTGGGGAAGATGTCAGGTAGGAATGAGAGAGCTGATAGACTCTTCTCCTTTGCAAAATTGTGACTATCAATTGAAGGTCAATTAGAGGCTCCTTTTATTTAAAATTTTATTTGCTCTTCCTAATATAATTATTTTTATGGGAAAAAGCAGTCTCTTAGGAAGATCTATCTTCAATCATAAAGTCAGATTTGGGCCAAGTGCAGTGGTTCACGCCTGTAATCCCAGCACTTTGCAAGGCCCAAGCAGGCGGATCACTTAAGCCCAAGAGTTCAAGACCAGCCTGGGCAATATGGCAAAACCCTGTCTCTACCCCCACCAAAAATACAAAAATTAGCGGGGCGTAGTGGCGCACACCTGTAGTTCTAGTAACTTGGGAGGCTAAGGCAGGAGGATCGCTTGAGCCAGGAGGCAGAGGTGGAGGTTGCAGTGAACCAAGGTCGCACCACTGCACTCCAGTCTGGGCACCAAGTGAGACCTTGTCTCAAAAGAATATATAAATAATAAAAATAAAATCAGATTTAAGAATGAAAGAAAAGTTCCAAATATAATTACTGACAAAATAATAATAAATCTCCAGAATAAGCCCCCAAATTAAAGTATAAAATGCCTAGGATTACATTTACATTTAACACAAATGCTAAAGGGATAAAGAATAATTCTTAACTGATTAGCTAGCACTTTCTGCAGATGTCTAGCTTCTAGAATGAGTAAACAGAAATGTTAGGAGATGAGGAAACATCACAGAGGCACTGATTAAATAAAGGAAAAAAAGAGCAGTAAATAAACATAGGGAGAAGCAGTCACAAGAACTTCCACAACTAAAGGAAATGGGAATTGGGGTAGGCCATGGTTACTAATACACAGCACAGGAGACCAAGAATATTTCTATAGTGAGTCATCAGCTTTTGTATACCTAATTGATTCCTTGTTTCATAACTTCTAGATATCTGAATTTCTACACATTCAACTTACTATATAGAATCATATTCATGTTGAAATGGCATCAACTTTGCATGAAATTTTAGTTTGAAAAAGCAAATGAATAAAATTATGATGTCAAATGCAGTAAGAAATTGCAACAATGGTCTTTGTGTTTTTGCTCTCACTGCCCACTCCAATGCTGCTGTGTTCAAATAAATTATTTCAGCAAATAAAATATTTAGAGCTATAAAGGAATATGGTAAAGGCAAAGATAAAATACCATTTGTAATATGACTACTATTAAAGCTCTGGCTTGCAGATTGCTGGCAAATAGTCTATTTTCCAGCTTGTCAAAACAACCCATTCTCTGAGCATGTTCAGAGCTTGCAGAGGTCTTCATTTATACCAGAATGTCAGGAATTGGAGAAAGAAAAACATTTTGAAAATGATCTGTGGAATACATTGTTTTGTAAAATATCTAATCAAATGAGAGCAGCCTGTCAAAGTCAAGAAATGTTACTTACTCGGCTACAATAGGTATGATGCAGAACTGGCCACCCACTCACCAGCTGCAGAAAATGAATTTAAAGTAAGCTGGTCATTTGTCCTCAGACAAAGTACAACTGCCAAATATTTTATCCCAATTTGTCATCCCTGCTCTATTCCAGTGAATTCCATCAATCCAAGGCCAGTCACAGTGTTTAGTCTCTCCAGAACAATAAGCTTAACCCAACAGGTTTATTTGTTTAAGTCATCTGGTGAAATCTTTTAAATTACGCCTTGTTTCTAATACCGCTTGTATTTTGCATTCACGTAAGCTTCTGCTGCAGCTGCTTGAGAAGAAAAGGAAAGGAGGCTTTTGCTGAGCAGTGAGAAGAGAATACATTTTTAAACTTTCCTTTCTTTCTCCTAAAATTAGCACCTGGCATATGGAATATTCAGCAGGTGGCTCAGCAGGGAGAGAGTTACTGTTTTTCTTACCTGCCACTGAGATGTTTGACATTTTGACTTCGTAAAGAACAAGATTCTTGAGGCCATCAGTGTGTGTGTGTGTGTGTGTGTGCACATGCACACACTCATGCACTAATGGGCATGTTGAGGGAAGTCCCATAGAGGACTTCTGGAGGACAGAGTGTAAGAGACAGGAGCTACTGACAGACAAAGTTATACAATTAAGAAACATTAAATATCAGAGAGGGGAGTACGTTTCATATTGTTGAAACTGAATAACTAATTCAATTCCCACTAGTATTGGAGAATAGGAAATTGCTTTGTAACTTAAAGAACTTCAGAAATTACACTTTATAATATAATAGGAATGTTCTTTGAATATTGTTTGAAGACTCTGATGTAAAGTTCACTGAGATAACTTCCCCCAGATGAAGGAAAAGTAGCTATTGAATCAGAATTTTACAAACATTTATAAACATCAACAATCTGTGTCATGTACTATTCTAGGCAATAGAGCATCAGAGAAAAAAGTGGATTTCCAAATGCGAAAGATATTTAGAAAGTATAATAAACTAACCTTGGATATGGGCAGTGAGGGAGACAGAAGAGTCTCAGATAATCCCCAAGTCTCTGGCTTGATGACTAGGTGAATAGTAGGATCATTAAAGATGTCTGACAAGAGACCACTAATTGCTTGCCTAATATTCATTCTACCCATTTTCTATGTAACTGACCTATATAGTATTAATATAAAAGATAGCAACATGCCCAGCTAAAAACCACATTTCTCTGTCTCCATTACAGATAGGATTGTCTAATAAGACATAAGCAGACATTTTGGAATGGGGCATCCGTGAGAGCTCTCTAAAGCATATTGAATAGCAGGGTGGCAGCACTTTTTCTTTACCTTTCTTCTTTCTGCCTGGAATGTCAAGGTTAAAGCGCCCACAGCTGGTTTGTGACCATGAGGTAACTTGAAGATAAAAAAGCTTCATGGTAAGGATTATAGAACAAAAAAATAGGAAAGGCCTAGATTCCCGATAATTGGTGATTCTTCATACTGGAATTAGCCCTGGGTTAATTAGCAACTGGGTTGCCTAACCCTAGAGTTTTATTTTGATAGAAAAATTAATCTTTACTATGCTTAAGCTGCTGTTATTTCAGGTCTCTGTTTAGCCATCAAAACTAATCCTAACTGATACTCTATGATAGAGAATCAAGTTGCTTGGTGCTTTTTGGTAGGTGGGAGGGTTAGGATGAAGTTCAGTTTTGGATGTATTGCATACTAAGTGCTGGTAGAATGACCAAAAGTCACTTGGAAACTCAAGCTGGAGATATAGATTTGGGATTGATCCAAATGGGAGGCTAATGTCTACAGCTTATCATCTACAGTCAGTGGTTCTTCATTTTCTTCAGATCATGTCTATGGTAAGAACATTCTGTTTTTCATTTTTAAGCATTTAACTTGCACCTTCCCTTGAATGCAGGGAGTGCAGGCAGTGCAGAACCATAAAAATGAGAGTGCAAGCTGAAACTGTGCAAAGTGATTTTAATAATGGAGGCCGGGCGCGGTGGCTCATGCCTGTAATCCCAGTACTTTGGGAGGCCAAGGCAGGTGGATCACGAGGTCAGGAGATGGAGACAATCTTGGCCAACATGGTGAAACCCCGTCTCTACTAAAATACAAAACATTAGCCGGGCATGGTGGCACGTGCCTGTAATCCCAGCTACTTGGGAGGCTGAGGCAGGGGAATTGCTTGAACCTGGGAGGCAGAAGTTGCAGTGAGCTGAAATCATGCCACTGCACTCCAGCCTGGTGACAGAGCAAGACTCTGTCTTAAAAAATAATAATAATAATAATCAATGGAACAATTATGACTATCCTGTGACCTTTAAAATGTTTGTCAAAACATTAAAGCTCTCTTACTGTCGATTATAAATGTACGGAGAAATGGAAAAAATAGTAAGGCTATTATTATGTAGTAGTAGTCCCTCCTTATCTGAGGGTGATACATTCCAAGACCCCCAGTGGATGCCTGAGACCGTGGATAGTACCAAACCCCATATATACTGCGTTTTTCCTAAATATATATGTATCCATGATAAAATATAATTTATAAATTAGGCACAGCTAGGCACGGTGGCTCATGCCTGTAATCCCAACACTTTGGGTGGCCAAGGCAGGAAGATTGCTTGAGCTCAGGAGTTCAAGACCAGCCTGCGAAACATAGTGAGATCTCGTCTCTAAAAAATTAAAATAATGTTCTGTCATAAAGGACACAAATTCTCTGTTATCCAATAATCTACTAATCTGAATCATCATCTGTTCATTCATGCATTCAGTAAATATGCGGTAGGCACTGTACACACATTTGGAATATATTATATCCATGAAAACAACAGGCAAACATCCTTGCCTCTGTGGTGCTTACCTTTTAGTTGGTAGTCATGGGGGGCTGAAACAGGAGGCAACAAAAATGAAGCCTACTATATTATTTGAGGTGGATAATAATGATGCGATGATAAATGAGAAAAGTAGAGACATTTAAATGCACGTGTTAAAAAAAAAGGATTAGCAGTCTTGACCAGATGATGATTGATATTACAGACATACTGTATGAACCTGTAAATGTGATTCCCTAAGAAAGACACAGTATCACTTATGAAGCATTCTGGCTAGATATGCAGAACTTGAATGTAATCATGAGGAAACATTAGACAAATCCCAAATAATGAACATTATATTTTAAAAAAGGAAATATTCTACAAAATGTCAATGTCATATATGCTGAAGGTTTTGTGTTTTTTTTAAAATCTCAATGTTAGGGCTCCTATTGTCATGAATTCTCAATTTACTAAAGGAAAATTATTTATATTTCTATATTTACAGCCAATTTTTTTCTTAGTTTATTTAGAAAATATCTTTTTAAGCACTTGTTATACTGTTTTGGGCACTGTCTTTGCCTGAGTTATTTAGAAAACAGAGCCTAGGCAAATTTAAGGACCAGCACTTTATTGAGAGGTGTAATCTGAGGACATTAAGAGTGCAGAATAGGTGAATGAGGAGGGAAAGGAGGGTAAATTAACGTAAGAGTTCATTTCTGAGCTGGCCACAGCTTCATTAAACAGTATGGTGGGGATCTCTTCAAGACCGCGTGAGTCCAGGAGTTCAAAACCAGCCTGGCCAACCTGGTGAAACCCCATGTCTACTAAAAATACAAAAAATTAGCTGGGCATGATGACCCACGCCTATAATCCCAGCTACTCAGGAGGCTGAGGCATAAGAATCACTTGAACCCCGGAGGCGAAGGTTGCAGTGAGCTAAGATGGTACCACTGCACTCCAGCATGGGCCACAAAGCAAGACTCCGTCTCAAAAAGAAAAAAATTAGGCCAAATGTGGTGGCACATGCCTGTAATCCCCAGCACTTTGGGAGGCTGAGGCAGGAGAATCACTTGAGCCCAGGAGTTCAAGACCAGCCTGTGCACTATCTCTACAAAAAAAATTTTTTTTTAATTAGCCAGGCATGATGGTGTGTGCCTGCAGCCCTAGTTACTTGGGGGGCTGAGGTGAGAGAATCACTTGAGGCTAGGAGTTCAAAGTTGCAGCAAGCCATGATCACACCACTGCACCAACCTGGGCAACAGAACAAGATCCTGTCTCTTAAAAAAAAAAAAATTAAGACCAAGATATTTTTTAAAATTATATTCATTAATTTAATTTTAAAATAACAGTGACAACATGAACACATCTTGGAGACATTATGTTAAGTAAAACAAGCCAGACACAAAAAGACAAACATTGTATGATTGCACTTAAGGGAGGCATCTAGATTAGTCAAATTCATAGAGGTAGAAAATAGAATTGTAGTTGGTAGGGGCTCTGGAGAGAGAGGAATGGAGAGTTATTGTGTAATTGGTGTAATTGGTACAGAGTTTCAGTTTGGGAAGATGAAAATTTCTGGAGATAGATAGATGGTGGTGATGGTGGCACAACAACGTGAATGCACTTAAGGCCACTCAACTGTACACCAAAAAATGGTTAAAATGGTAAATTGTATGTTATGTATATTTTACCAAAATAAAAAATAACAGTAAAAAATCAGTACATTTTAACACATATATTTTTATGTACAACTATATTTTCCAAAAAATAATTAGTAAGAAGTGGCATTATTTTGCACTTTTGCAAATCTCTTAAAGTTTGGTTTACTAGAAGATAACTGAGGCCGGGCACAGTGGCTCGTGCCTGTAATCCCAGCACTTTGGGAGGCCAAGGCGGGCAGATCACTTGAGGTTAGGAGTTCAAGACCAGCTTGGTCAACATGGTGAAATCCTGTCTCTACTAAAAGTACAAAACTTAGCCTGGCATGGTGGCGGGCACCTGTAATCCCAGCTACTTGGGAGGCTGAGGCAGGAGAATCGCTTGAACCTGGGAGGCGGAAGTTGCACTGCACTCCAGCCTGGGTGACAGAGCGAGACTCTGTCTCAAAAAAAAAAAAAAAAAAAAGACAACTGGATTTTCATATCTATTTCTGTTTTCAGTCTATCATGATAGTTGTTTTGGTTACATATATGAAGAAAATCTTACCTCACAAAGATAGATAGTGGGAAAAGGAAGAATTACTTAAATAGCCTTTTCAGAAAATTGTGAATAGTATTCTTTAATACTATATAAAACTTGAAAAGTGGTAGTTTCTTAAAATACTGGTTCACTATGGCCAGGCACAGTGGCTCATGTCTGTAATCCCAGGACTTTGAGAGGCCAATGCAGGCAGATCATGAGGTCAGGAGATTGAGACCATCCTGGCTAACACAGTGAAGCCCCATCTCTACTAAAAATACAAAAAATTAGCTGGGCTTGGTGGCACATGCCTGTAATCCCAGCTACTGGGGAGGCTGAGGCAGGAGAATCCCTTGAACCCGGGAGGCAGAGGTTTCAGTGAGCCGAGATTGCGCCACTGCACTCCAGCCTAGGTGACAGAGCAAGACTCCACCTCAAAAAAAAAAAAAAAAAATTTGGTTGACTAAATTATGTAGATCTTCCAAGTGTTGACATATTTCATTGTACATCAGAAAAATCACATTTGCTGATATCACCACCACAAAAAAATCTTAAAGTACCGGGAAGATGTTACGCCCCAGGACAGTGAATATACATTTTTCACAATTCAAATTTTTGGTTTAAAATGCAAATGTTACAAATGTTAACAAATATAGTCAGTTGTTTTCCTCATCTTACACAACCTTTTTTTTTTTTTTTTGAGAAAATATCTGCCAGGTACTTAAGTCTAAGTAGTCATAGTTTGTCCTTGGTTACTTTAAGTAAAAATAATGTTGCATAAAAAGAAGCAACCAGTTCACTTCTCAACTCAAACAATCACACAAGTGCTTTTCTTGAGGCAATCATATTTCTGTATGCGGCAATAGTACTTCACATGTACTTCCCATTTCGTCACACAGAATATTAAAAAGACAAGTACTAATTTCAGCAATCTAGGAAGAGAAGGGAAATTCCCCAATCTCATGAAAGACTAAGCAAAACCTATTTTTAATATGATGATTAATGATGAAAGACTACATGTTTTTCTTCCTATTGCCAAAAACAAGGCAAAGATGTCTTCATTCATTGCTTTTACTCGAGAATCCAGTCAATGTAATAAGAAAAGAAAAAGAAATTTTAAAAAGGACAAGAAATAAAAGGCATGCAGATTGGACAAGAAGAAATAGGCCAGGAGTGGTGGCTCACACCTATAATCCCAGCACTTTGGGAGGCTGAGGTGCGCAGATCACGAGGTCAGGAGTTCAAGACCAGCCTGGCCAACATGGTGAAACCCCATCTCTACTAAAAATACAAAAATTGGCCAGGCATGGTGGTGGGTGCCTGTAATCCCAACTACTCAGGAGGCTGAGGCAGGAGAATTGCTTGAACCAGGGAGGTGGAGATTGCAGTGAGCTGAGATCTCAACATTGCACTCCAGCCTGGGCAACAGAGCAAGACCCCATCTCAGAAAACAAAATAAGAAGAAATAAAACTGTCTTTATTCACAGGTAACATATCATGTACATTAAAATCCCAGAAATATCTACATAAAAGCTGCTAGATTTAATAAATGGGTTTAGAAAGCTCATAGGATATAATGTCAATATATATAAATATATGAAACTAACAGCTAGAAACTGAAATGTAAACAACAGTACCATTTTTAATGCCACCATTGTTAGGGATAAACCCAACAAACTTGTGCAAGATATGTATGCTAAAAACAGCAATACACTGACAAGAGAATTTGAAGCAGATATAAATAGATGGAGATACATACAATGTTCATGGATCTAAAGATGTAATATTGTTAAGGTGGCAATTTCCACAAAACTTATCTACAGGCTAATTGCACTCTCAATCAAAATTGCAAACTATTTGTAGAAATTGACAAACTAATTGTTGAATTTATACGGAAAAGTTAAGCATCCAGAATAATCAGATGAATTTTGATTTTTTTCCCTCTTATTTTTAAAAGTTATAAAGATTTAAAACAAGAAGAGTTTGAAAAACCTTTGTTTGTTTGTTTGTTTGTTTGGAGATAAGGTCTTACTTTGTCTTCCTGGAAGGAGTGCAGTGGCACAATCATAGCTCACTATAGCCTCCACCTCCTGGGCTCAAGCAGTTCTCCCACCTTGCCTCCCAAGTGCCTGGAACTACAAGAGCATGCCACCATGCCCAGCTAATTTTAAAAATATTTTGTAGAGACAAGGTCTTGGTATGTTGCCCAGGCTGGACTCAAACTCCCAGCCTCAAGTGATCCTCCCACCCCGGCCTCCAGTAGTGCTGGGATTACAGGTGTGAGCCACCATACCCAGCAAGACATCAAATGCATAATAAGAGAACAACATTAGGCCAACAAATTCAACAATACAGATGAAAAATGCACCGAAATAGTGCATTTTTGAATGCACTAAATAGTGTACAATGCACCAAAATAGTCACAAGAAAAAAACAGAAAACCTGAATAAGCCTATATCTAATAAACAAATGGAGTATGTTAAGAAAAACCTTTCCGAAAAGAAAACTTAAGGGCCAGATGCTTTCACTGGTAAAAACATCAAAGTTACACAAATGTTTTCCAGAAAAGAGAAGAGGGGAGAATATGTTTTTCAGAAAAGAGAGGAAGAGAAAACACCATCCACTTCATTTTATGAGGTTAATTTTTATGGACTGAATTGTGCCTCCTCAAACTTTGTATGCTGAAGTTCCAACCTTTAGTACCTCTGATTGTAATCATATTTGGAGATAAGGTCTTTATGGAGCCGATTAGGTTAAAATGAGGCTGTTAGGGTGGGGCCCTAGTTCAATATAACTAGTGTCCTTAGAAGGGGAAGGACACCAGGGGCACATATGTACACAGAGAAAAGACCACATGAGGACACAGCAAAAAGGCAGCCATCTGCACACCAATGAGAGAGGCCTCTGGAGAAATCCAACCTGCTAAGACCTTGATCTTGGACTGCTAGCCTCCCGAACTGTGAAAAAATTAATTAACATTGTTTAGACCTCCCACTCTGTGGCATTTCCTTACAGTAGCCCTACAAACTAATACAGTAACATAAGCTTAATAGCAAAACCTGACAAAGATTGTATTTACATTTTACAGATCAGTATACTTTACTGATATAGAGGCAAAATCCTTAACAAAATACTAACAAATCAAATCAATAGAATATTAAAAGAGTAACACTTAAAGATTAAGTAGGGCTTATCTTGGGAATGAAAAGTTAGTTTAATATTTTAAAATTGATAAATGAAATTCATTATATTAACAAAAAAAGGAGAAAACCCATATGATCACTTCAATAGATACGGAAAATGCATTTCACAAAAATTCAACATTGATTCTTGATAAAAACTTTCAGCAAATCAGAAATAATAGAGAACTTCCTCAAATCAGTAAAGGGCATCTATAAAATAAGTACAATATAATTAATGATGTAAGGCTGAATTGTTTTCCCCCACAATAGGAACAAGGCAAAGATACCATGGCCGCTATTCTAAAGTTCTATTTGACATTGTGTTGGAGGTCTCAGTCATTATAAGAAGGAAAGAAAAATAAATGGAAAGAAGATCAAAAGGGAAGAAGTAAAACTGTCCCTGTTTGCAAATGATAAGATTTTTAATGCAAAAATCCCAGGGAATCTAGAAAACAATTACTAGAATCCATAAGTGAATTTCCCAAGGTCACAGGATACTGGGTTAATATATAAAAATCTGTTTAAGGCAAATATTAAAATGTATATGCTTATATACTAACAGCAAACTACTGAAAAATTGAATTTAAGGAGCAATTCCCTTTGCAATAATACCAAAAATATAAAATAATTCTGAATAAATCTAACAAAAGATATTTACATTGAAAACACAAACCCTCACTGAAATAAAATAATATACAAATACGTTGAGATATATACCATGTTTATGGACCAAAAGATTCAATATTGTTAACATAACAATTCTCCCCAAATTGTGCCACTGGCAAAAGGATAGACATACAGATTAATCATGCAGGCAGCAAAGTCTAGAAATAGACCCATATGTATAAGGTCAATTGAGTTTTGACACATATGCCAAGGTAATTCAATGGTGAGAGGAAGAAATAGTAGCCTTTTTAATAAGTAGTGCTGGAACAACTTTAATGGACATCCCCTCCAAAATTGAAAAAAAAATGGACTGTTTAAAACCACACCATATGTAAAAATTAACTTGAAATGGATCATAGTCCTACATGTAAAACCTAAAACTATAAAACCTATAGAAAAAGAACATGAGAGTACATATTTGTGTCTGTGGGTTAGACAAAGGTATTCCAGAGAGGACATAAAAAGTATAAACCTAAGGAAACAAAATATTCGTGCTAATATGCCAGCAGTTTTAACCATCACTGCTTTCACACCATCAATGAAAATTTCAATGAACTGAAAAAGGTAAATAAATAAAATCTGGCCAGGCGCAGTGGCTCACACCTGTAATCCCAGCACTTTGGGAGGCCAAGGCTGGCAGATCACCTGAGGTCAGGAGTTCGAGACCAGCCTGACCAATATGGTCAAACCCCATCTCTACTAAAAATACAAAAATTAGCTGGGTGTGGTATCAGATGCCTGTAATCCCAGATAATCAGGAGGCCGAGGCAGGAAAATAGCTTGCACCTGGAAGACGGAGGTTGCAGTAAGCTGAGATGGCACCACTGCACTCCAGCCTGGGCGACAGAGCAAAACTCCGCCTCAAAAAATAAAGGAAAATAAAATAAAATATAAATATAAATACATAAATAAAATTCTAAACTATTATCCACATAATTTTTACTCATAGTCTCCCCTGAAAATTCTCACAGACCCTAAGGGGTCCATAGACCACTTTGAAAATAACTTTTTTGCAACAATTAAAAACAATGAACTGCTAACGGATGCATCATACAGGTACAATGTTAAACAAAAGAAGCCAGGCACAAATGAGAACATATTGTGTAATTCCATTTATATAACTTTCAAGAACAGGCTACATTGCACTATGGAAGAAGTCAGAATAATGGTTACCTATGCAGGTTGGAGGAAGAAGGGAATTAACTGAGAAAGTTCATGGGGGAAAGGACTTCTGGTTCTATATTTTGATTTGGGTAATGGTTTGTGCATTTCACTGTATGAATGTCAATGTCATACTTTAATTAAAATATAAAAAGAATATAAACCCTACAGAATAGTTTCCTAATGAAACATTTCTATATTTAGAAGTATTTGATTAAGCATCTTCTAACACTTTTGTGCAACAAAACCATAGGCAATGGGTCAACTTTAGGAAAGAATTCATAGCACTGAGAATCTGGAAATTCTACTTTGAAAATGATGGAGTATAACATTTATTTCGCATTTAATATTTTAATTGTTAAGTACATTTATATTTATATGTATCTTATTTCAATAGATGATTAGTTCCTTAAAGGTAGGAATGTATTTCATGTCTGTTATACTATAGAGTCTGGTACACAGTAGGTGACATTGATTTATTTTCTCATTCATTCATGCAATAAAGATTTCTTTAACATTTATGTGTAAGGTGCTTGCTAGTTCCTGGGTATATAATGATGGGTCGGTGTGGGGCTCAATAAATTCCTGTTAATAACTGATTGATAATTATCAGCTACATTTCAGAAAAAGTATAACTCTCTTTTCTCCTGAATTCCGAGTACAGGGGCACTACAGATTTTAACCTTGTTGTAAAAATAATGACACAAAAACACAGAGATGAATTAACTGACTTCTTAGGGTGATGCACTTGCTCATGAGTGGGGCAAGGATTAAAATGGTTACAGCTTCTTTCCTGGATCGAGGTGCTAGGGGAATTCATTCAGATTGATTCGGGTTCATATTTCATTTAAATGCTCTCATTTCACTTCTGCTACATGCACCTTCTCTGACTTATATTTCAGGACCTGCAGTCTGAATTGGTTTACTTCCACTTCAGATGCTGTCAAGATAAATTAGACACCAAGGGTCCATGATACCATCTGAAGCAGAACTGCTATTAGTAGGAAATATATAAGCAGTTTTATATTTCAATATAGTGTAGCACTTTTTTGGAGAATGTACTTTCTACTAAAAATGAAAGTGTATGTAACAAACCTTGGTGAATTTTGAAACGTTAAAAAAAATTCAAATTTTATTTTACTGTACATTCTCAGGCAAGTGTAGTCAAAGGAATGTAGGTAACACTAAATATTTTTATCTCCTTTCAATGCATCTACAAACCATTCTGTTGAATAAGATCTGACAGGTTCCTGACTGTGAGCAGAGATAGGGTAACAACTCGGATGATACATAAGCTTGCATCAGATACAGACTCCATTTTTGCTGTAATCATCCATCCATAGCCTCGCCTGCTCAGCTGACAAGGCATGTTATTAATAAAGCATATTGTACCACAAGTGCATTCCCCTACATGGTGTTTATCTTGTTGGAAACTGTAATCGTTTGAAACAATGGCCTCAGTGAAAAGATATGAAACGTTATGAGCTATGTAAAAATCAAAATAATTTGTACTAATAATGGTAGTTGTTTGTGAAGGATTAAAACATAGATGAATGCATAGAGTTAATGACTCGGTCTTGCTTTTAGGTTTACTTTTTATTCTAGTCCTGTGAGATAACCTTAATTTCAAGCCAAGCCTGGTGGAGAGACAAAGTTCCCCCACCAGAAATTAAACTCCACTTTGGCTTACCCACCAATGTCTCCCTAGCACATAGCACAGTACTGGGAAGACAGTCAACATGTAATATTTGTTAAATGAAAGAAATGAATAAATATGAGTATAAGAGAAAAACGGAACACCTTTCAGGTTAAAGCCAAGCCATTATCAGAGCTCCTCCAGGATGTGATTCAAAGAAATAGAGGTGGACTCAATCTCCAGGGGACAAGTACTCCCATATTGCTTCCCTTTCACCCTCTCCCAATTCAGCCAATGGGACTCCCACATTGCCGAGCCAGTGGAGAAGCCCCAGGTATAGAATCCAGGTAGGAAAGGATAAAGTATGCCCTTTCCCATCTCCCTGCACCCTCCCCAATCCCACCCAATAAGATCTGGATGTGTTCTTGCAGTTTTCAATCTGAATTCTCTTGGAACAATTTTAAAAGGGGCTTCAGCTCTCCTCTGATTTTTAATAACAGAATGCCAGGTAGAACAGCCTGCATGTATTTTAGCCCCTCACCACTGTGAGGGTCTAGGAGAAAAGTAAGATCTTAGGAAGATAGACAGATGGAAGGCCAGGTCTTGAAATGGAGCTGGTTCACTTCTTTATTGAGTTGGTAAAGAAAGAGTATGGCTGGGTGTGGTGGCTCACACCTGTAATCCCAGTACTTTGGGAGGCCAAGGTGGCAGGATCACTTGAGCCCAGGATTTCAAGACCAGCCTGAGAAACATAAGGAGATCCTGTCTCTGTGAATTTTTTTTTTGAGACGGAGTCTTGCTCTGTTGCCCAGGCTGGAGTGCAGTGGCACGATCTTGGCTCACTGCAACCTCTGCCACCCAGGTTCAAGCGATTCTCTTGCCTCAGCCTCCCGAGTAGCTGGGATTACAGGTGTATGCCACCACGCCAGCCTAATTTTTGGATTTTTAGTAGAGATGGGGTTTCAGCATCTTGGCCAGGCTAGTCTTGAACTCCTGACCTCGTGATCCACCCGTCTTGGCCTCCCAAAGTGCTGGGATTACAGGTGTGAGCCACTGCGCCCGGCCCCCCAAAAAAATGTTTTTTATATCAGCTGAGCGTAGTTGCTTGTGCCTATAGTCTCAGCTACTCAAGAGACTGAGATGAGAGGATCACCGGACCCCACCACATCGAAGCTGCAGTGAGCAGTGAGCCATGATCACACCACTGCTCTCTAGCCTGAGCAACAGAGCCAGACCCTTTTGCCAAAAGAAAGAAAGAGAGAAGAGAGGGGAGAGACAGAGAGAGAGAAGGGAGGGAGAGGAGGGAAGGGGAGGGGAGGGAAGGGAAGGAGACGGATAAATATAGAACAATTTAGAGGTGATGAAGAAGAGTAGATATAGAAACATTCTGAGGTAGAGGAAAGGAAAAATGAAGGAACTTGTTGGGGCCTAAGCCACAGCCACTTTTTTTCTGGCAAAATTTGATGCTGTTCTGATTATATCCTTCCATGTGTTCACAAAGGGTGATTTCTCTCCCCAGCGTGAGGAGTAGATTACGATTAGTGTCACTCCTCTTACAAATAATCAGTTTAGGATTCGTGTGTGACACAGTTATGCCTAGTGGGACTCAGTTCTGCTAGAAGCCTCTAAAAAGGGTTTCCCTTCCTTTATTGTGAGATGGAGGGAGGGAGGGGGAGAGACAGAGAGAGAGAGGGAGAGAGGGAGAAAGGGAGAGAGAGAGAGAAATAGTATCCCTATACTTTGCTACTTTGCTGGATGCCCGACTGTATTTGACATCAAGACAAGCAGACGCCATCGTATAGCCATGAAGGGACATGACAGGAGAAATTACCATCATGGGAAGATGGCAGAGCAGAAAGAAGAATCCCACTTCAATCCTGGACAACTTCCCTAAGTTATTTGACCAACCAATACTGGAACCACCTTTCTCCAAACTTCTTATTTTATGAGATAATAAATTCCATATTTTTCAAATTTCCACCTCTAGTCAGGTTTCCTGTTGTTTGCACTTTTGTTCATACCTTTTTTTTCCTACTAAAGGAGGAAGTGAGGGCATGTGTTATGAATGTGAAATCTGGAAGTTAAAAAGTTTGAAACAGATATTTCAGTTTTCACTTATAGCCTCCTTCCATCTTCTTCCCCCTCCCCAACTCCTACTGGATTCAGACAAGGGCCAGGACACAAGGCGGAATGCAAAAGGACCCCTCCCTTCCCAAGACTTTATCTTTGTTCCTAGCTCAAGCTCAGTGTGTCTGGCTCCTTCTTCCTCAAAGATTTGTTCTGTCCCAGGAGGCTCCTCAATCGCTCCAGTCAATTGGCTTCTAGAGCCTTGCCCTATCAGTTCCACAGATACATCCACACGTCTGAACTCCAGCCACAGTTTAGACTCAAGTGGGGAGCTCCCACCGCAGCACCGTTCTGTACCTGTAACTAGCAATGGTTTGTAGCCTTTGAGCAGAAATAGGGAATGAAACTGCCGAGAATTTAGGGATGGAAACTGGCACAGGCATGGGAAACCGTTTGAGAATGCAGGAGTTAGCTGGGTTTACTAGATTATAACTCTTATGAAGACCACATAGCACACAACTCAGCATATAAATTAGTTTTAACACATATACATTGAATTTCTTTGAAATGACCAAATTGTAGGCAGATAAAATGGCTTCCTTTTACAGAATCTTCCCTTCAGAGAGTGCCTTTCAATGGCACCACCTTCCCTCCACCCAAAATAAAACCTTCAACATTTTCACCTTAAGTTTATTTTTACAACACACTTTGAAATAGTGAGTGTGGTGAAGATAGTTCTATTTAATCTGCTACGAAGAAACAAGACACAAAGATCTGACTTGGCCACCATCCCCGAAGGCATCCGTGGCAAAACTGGGATGGTCCCTCATTCCCCAGTGGTCTCAAGCCTTTGTTCTGATGTCCCTGTATGTAATTGTTTTGATAGCAATTTTCCTGGTTCTCTCTCACTAGCTTGCTAACTACGCATGTCAATCACATTCAGGAACACCATGGGCCTAAGGGTCAGCCACATCTCAGGAGAATGTGATTCAAAAGAGGACACAAGGCATAATATAGCACTTTCTCCTTCTAGCATGTATGTCAGTTGCGTTGCGGCCTCGAAAGTCTGACAATGTGTAAAGAGAGTGTTGCATTTTTTTTCCTTCCCCCAGGTGCAGAAAGGAAAGGATTTATGAAGTACTCTGGCCACAATTTTAAAGCAAGTGAGAAACCCAACAGTGTAAGATCCTCTTACTAGAGAACACTCAATGGTACTGAAAGAGTTCTCCACCTAAACTCTAAAGAACCCGAAGAGAGGTCCAGTTTTTTCCTCCCAAAGATCCATCTCCAGAGCTTCACTCCCTACTCCGTTAGGGAAGCCGGGACGGTGGGAGAGCCACAGATACTCTTTTCTCCTACGGAACCGTTGGACCTCTTGCCCCGTTTCCCTGTCACTTTAGGGAGCAGCACGCAGCAGACTAGAGGCCAGGGTCCAAGCCCGCAGCCGTAGCAGGCCGGACGGAGAAAGCGGGCCGGAAGGGCAGCGTCGCGGTGCTGGAGGCTGTTGCTGGGAGGCGTGGATTCTGGAAAGTGCGTGTGCGCGTCCCTGGAGCACCGCCCGCGGAGCCGATTGGCCCGGACGCGCGGCGGGGGAAGCCCTTGGCTAATCTCCTGCCACTCAGCCCGGACGACGTCGGCGCCAGGGATGTAGCGCCGCGAACCTCTCGCCCCGCCGGGCCGGGCCGCGCGCGGAAGGACAAATAGTTCCGGCGGCAGTGCCGCGCACCTCTTCGCGGCTCTGCTCGCCCCGCCCGGGCTGCCGAGCCCGAGGCAGGGGTGGCGGGAAGTGGGGGCGGGCGGAGCAGGGCCGGCCTGTGCGGCTCTCGGACCCCGGCTCCGCTCTTTGCGGCCAGACGGGTGGATTGCGCTCCCTAGGGAAGAGTAATTGGATTCCAGGCTCCCTCCAGCCGGGATCAGCGGAAGTCGGCTGCTAAGCCTGCAGCCTGGGAGGGGCGTATGGGGAGGAAGGAAAGGTGGGGAGCGCCGCCGGGAGGGACACGGTGAAACCACTGTCCTCTTAAGTGCCTGCGTGCTTGTTTCTGTACAGGCCGCAGCGGGAAGCTGGGTATAGAGAAGGATTAACAGAGATTGCACCCTGGTGACCTTTCCCCTCAGGCACGTGACTCTTGCCCCTTCCAAGTTGTCATCCTCATTGTGAAATTCACCTGGTAGCTGATACTCAGGAGAGGAATACTTTGGAAGCCTGAGTCTTCTAGCCATCACCCTTCTGTTTTTCTCTCAAAGCTCCACTTGGAGCTCAGCTGGAGAAGGAACCCTGTGAAGTCTGGAGTTGGACATGTCTCTTATTAACGAAGTAATTGTGGAGAAAACAGCATTCTTACCACTATCATCCAGGAAAGTATCCCAAGTCCCTTCCTTGGCAGTAGCAAACTTCCCTTAATTCCCTTCCCCTTGAGGAGATGCAGCCAGAATGAGAGCCTTAAGCAGAGTTTTTGGGTGAAATGATAGGCATGTTCTAGGAATTGTGACTTAAACTTGGACCTCTTGTGATTTTTTTTCTTTTCATCTTAATTACTGCATTTCACTCATTCATCATGAAATAAACTCTTACTGAAGGCTTTGTTTGTTCCAGGCTCTGTTCTACTTATCAGACATACATCAGTGAGTAAAACGAATGCACTCTTGGAACCTCATTACAGTTGCTCTAGTGGGGGAGATAGTACATTTACAATCATATACAATTGTATAATGTCATGTAGGGAAGAGCGCTATGAAGAAAAAGAGCAGAAGGACGAAGTATGCAGATGAGAGTTGAACACTATTTTATATTTTAGATAAGTTGATTGAAGAAGGCCTCTTTGAGGAAGTTATGTTTAAACAGAGGTCTAGATAAATGAGGTAGAAAGCCAAGCAAATATTGGGGTTGGGGGGGTTGGGGAGAAGATTCTGGGCAGAAGTAAGAGCAAGTGCCAAGGCTCTGCAGCCAGAGACAGTTTGGTGAGTTTGAATTAGTAGAAAGGAGGCCAATGTGAATGCTGTGCAGTAAGCCAGAAAAACAGTTAGAAATAAGGCTGGAGATGGGGTGATGAGTATGTGCATGCTTGGCATTTACTTTTAACATAATTTGAAACTTCTCTAAGTTTTGTATGCACTAAAGTGTCCTGCATTCTTCCTGTGTCTCCACCAGACACTACATTTCATTTCATTCAGAGACACCACTTTTTTCCCTCTTGGTCTAGCAGTAAGTGTTTATTTCTGTTTTTCTCTCACCCTCTTCTACTGATCTATAACTATTGGTTCAAATGTTTCTTCTGTGCAGATCCTTATCTTTAATGTCACCTTTTTTTCCCCCAACTTGTATATTTGCCTCTTTATCTCATCAACGTATCTAACTGGACGTCCTGCCATCTTTCGGTTTCGACAGGTCTAAAACCAATCTCATAATCTCATTATCTTTCCAAAATCACTTCCCTTCTTTCTCATTGATACCACTGCTATCTCTGCCACCCAAGCTGAAAACACCGATGTCATTTTTTACCCGTTCCTTCCCTTTATTTCTTTTATCCAGTCATCTCAGGGCCTTCAATTTATCCTTTAAAATACCTCCTCTGTCAAATCCCTTCCTCTGTCTCTACTTTAGGTTCTCTGTCTAAGCCCTTAAATGCTGCCAGCTAGGGTTAGTTCAGCAGTTTCTATGTGGCCTTTCTGACTTCCTTCTCGCTCTGCTCCAATCTAACCCGCCAGAATAATTGTTCTGAATCTTCACTCTTAGCACATTTCTTTGTGCTTCAGCACCTTTATGGCTACATTTTCTATTTCCTTAAATTTAAACTCTTGTGACTGAATCTCTTTTTCTTTTTTTTGAGACAGGGTCTCATTCTGTCGCCTAGGTGTCCAGGCTGGAGTGCAATGGAGCGATCACAGCTCACTGCAGCCTCTACCTCTCAGTGTTCAAGTGAACCTCCCACCTCAGCCTCCTGAGTAACTGGGACTACAGGCATGTGCCACCACAACTGGCAATTTTTTTATTTTTATTTTTTGTAGAGACAGGTTTTTGCCATGTTGCCCAGGCTGGTCTTGAACTCCTGGGCTCAAGTGATCCACCTGCCCCAGCTTCTCAGAGTGCTGGGATTACATGCGTGAGCCACTGTGCCCAGCCCTACTGAATTTCAAGCTCTTGCCCCAGCCTAGTTCTCTTCTACTCTGTGAACCACTCCTCAGTCTACCACTTCCATTTTAGTTAGGTTTGCCCCGGAAGTACATTTATATTCACTCATTCCTATATGTATTTGTTTATGGATCTATCCTCAAATAATTTAGTATTTGATTCAGTAAGGATCCACTGGTTACAAGTGACATAAAATCCAACCCAAATTGGTGTAAAGTGAGAAGGGAATGTATTCTCACATACCTGAAAAGTTGAAGATAGTTCTGTTAGATATGGCTTGGCTGAAGAGTTCCAATTATATCATCAAGATTCAGATTCTCCACTTGAACCTGCACAGAGGTTGCAGCGAGCTTGAGATTGCACCATTGCAATCCAGCCTGGGTGACAGAGCAAGATTCTGTCTCAAAAAAAAAAAAAAAAAAAAAAAAAGAGAGTCAGATTCTCCCCCACATGTTAGCGCTCTCCTCTGCTGTTTGCTTCATTCATTCCACAAATGAGCAACCAGAAGCTCCAGACCATCCTCACTACCAGCAAAGGTCAAGCGCCCATTCTTTTGTCAGCCAATCACTGTAGCCAAAAGAATGAGATGCTCAGATTGGCCTGGACTGATTCACAAGCCCATCCCAGGAGTTGTGTCTATCAGTAACATATGAATGGCACAGATGATTTTTACTTAAAATAGGGGTATGGTTATCAGAAGAAGCACAGATGTGCCCTGGGTAATGGAAACAGCAGACACAAACACATCCCTGGTATTTTATTGAGGTCTCCAAACATTCTTCCCCTACATATGCCTTCAATGATATCTATGGCTACTCAATGTAACAATGTTTTTTTACCACCCAAAATGTACTCACATCTAGGTCCTACAAATAACTCCAAGTCCAGGATAGTAAGGTGATATGCATGCCTCTCTATCATAAAGCAATTTGATAAAGTTCTTCATGGCCTAGTAACCTAAGGCTGTATGATAAAATTAACTAGAAAATACTTAATATATAATGACAGAAAAAAAGAACAACTGCAATGAAAATGCATATTTGGAAATATGAATAATGACAAACACAAAATGTCTCTAATTCATAGCATATGTCATATCTTGCTAGACAGGAATAGCAAGGGCTTCCTAACATGAGAGGGGAGAAAGTTCTTTGATCAACCAATCTGGCTGCCATATGTTCTATTTCTGGAGGACCTCTCATTCATTGTTCCTCCATGGCTATGTCTGTAATGGACAACGGGAGGATAATCCTTTAGGGACTACACCTCTTCAGCATTCTCCTTCCTGATCTAGTGGGAATTGAAAAATCACTTCCTATGGCAAAGATAATTAGCTTTTACCACCGAAGAGTTGTGAACCTCTTCTGTTGTATACAATTGTTGCTGGGAAGTAGCTACCTAGCCAGGGGCTACATTTCCCAGCCTCCTTGTTAACTTTGGTAAAGTCACATGACTGTGTCCATTGGAATATGAGTGAAAGTGATGTGTACCACTTCTAGCCAATTTGGTTAAGCAGTAGGTATGCCTTTGCCAGTCTCTTTTTCCCTCTTCTGGCTGCACTGAAAGGTCTCTAAGAACCTGGAGGACATTAGAGCCATAAGATAGAAGGAGACTGGGTAGTTGAATGATTTTGTAGAAGACCACCTGCTACTTAGGGGCACTGATGTTAGACTTTACAAAAGTGAAAAATAAATATCTATTGTGTTAAGCTTAAGTAACCTAGCCTTTCTTCTCCACACTTAGGATTTCTCTCACAGTACAATTTTCTTTAATTCTTTTTTTTTTTTTTTTTTTTGAGACAAAGTCTTGTTCTTGTTGCCCAGGCTGGAGTGCAGTGGTGCTATCTCAGTTCATGCAATGTCCACCTCTCGGGTTCAAGCAAATCTCCAACCTCAGCCTCCTGAGTAGCTGGGATTTCAGGTGTGTGCCACCACACCTGGCTAATTTTTGTATTTTTAGTAGAGACAGGGTTTCACCATGTTGGCCAGGCTGGTCTTGAACTCCTGACCTCGGGTGATCCGCCTGCCTCGGCCTCCCAAAGTGCTAGGATTAGAGGCATGAGCCACTGTGCCTCGCCCAGTTTTCTTTAATTCTTAGTAAACTTCTAGTCTATTTGCATCTGGCCAATTCCATAGGGGGAGAATTCCAAAGCCAGAGGGTTTTTTTTAACCTTCAGTCTTGGAATCTAGATTTTCATCTGAGCATTTTTGTCTTTTAGTAATAGGCCTTGGTATTCTAACTTAAAGGCCTCTATTTTGGTTTCTGCCTGATAACAATTTGAAACAATAGCCACTGGGTTTGCAAGGGGAGGGAGTGATGATGGTGTGTGAGCTGGTGGTGGAGGGAGTAGAGTGGAATAACTATTACCTTTCTCAGCAGGCAGGAATTGCTTGAAAGAGGCCTGAGTGTATTAAGACTTCTCCCTAGTGCCAATGTTATCCATTCTTGCCTTCATTAACATTAACATCCTCTTGGGGCTTTTTCAACCCTTTATGGCTCCAGATTATTGATGTTTCTGTCATCTTTTATTGCAGCCTATAAGCAAAAATGTTCACTTGTAACAAAGTGGTATCTTTTCCTCTCTGCCTTAGATAAATCAATCTTAGTCCTAAGTTTGAGCCTTTCTTAAAGGACATTACTAAAAACTAACAAGTAATAGTTGATATATTTTAGTATCTGACCTTTTAACAACAGGCCCTTTTACATTTTATCCTTGATAGGCACATGTTCTGAATCCCACTATACAACAGGTGCCAGTTTAACCTACTGCTTTGGTATCGAAGTCCCAGCCTGATACCAATGAGGCCTCATCTGAATCAGCTACTTCAACATTTCTGGATCTTTCTGTTACTAATCCCCACTCCTGGTATCGATTTATGAATTGTTAGAGCTATTTTAGTGAAAAACTAGTTATATATTTAGCTTAAGGCATAGTTTGATCCAAGGGCTTAAGCAATGTCATTAGAATTCTATTTCTTTTCATCTCTTGACTCTGTCTTGTGTGTTGGCTTCATTTTTAGGTTCCATGTGGTGGCTGCTGACAGCTCCAGTTTACATAATCCTTACTGTTAGCAATCTCAGTGGAAGAGTGCATGCTTCCTTCCCACAGGTGCCAGCAATAGTCTTCTTACATTTCACTGGCTCTGATTGGGATAAGTGGCTAGAGGAATCCAGTAGCTCAGGTCTGATTCATGTCATTAATGTTTTTGAAAATGAAGTTCACTCCACCCAAAAGACATTGACTGAAGTAACAGAAGAGGAAAATCAGGGGATGGTTATCAGAAGAAGGGTGAATGTTAGTAAGAGGCAAACAAACGGAGTATCTCATTAGATGACAATGTGTAGTGTTTCCTAATTGCTTCACATGTGTTGGTTTTATCTCCTTCACTGGGCTGACTGTAAGTGTCTCAAGAGCAAGATCATGTATTATATGTCTTAACAGTGCCACCTCAGCAGGAGGTCCTTAGATACTGGCTGATTTATGGCCTCTTCTTTTATTACTAAAGATGGCACACTCTAAGAAGGTAACAAGAGCTTAATAAAGGGATAATTTATAGAGGGATGGGAATGGTTAAGGGAACCAACAAGGAATGGTAAAGTACTTAAGGACTGGCAACAATGGGAGACCTTAAGCTTGAAGGAACAGGGGAGGGGAGTTATTAGTGGAACCCTGTAAGAGCTGTAGCTTGGAAAGGGATGCCTGACAAAGGCTGTTACTATAAATAAAGAAATCCAGTCACTGCCAAAATGTGGCCCAGCAAAGGACCGGGGAATAAACACTTGTCCTCTTTTTCTCCCATCCTCCAAACTTCTGTTGGTACCTCCCATTGACCAAACCAGAAACCAGAGGGCTTGTGTGGCACAGTCTGTAGAGTTCAGCTGCCAGTAAAAAGCAAGACAAATGGGGTAAAAAATGGATCTGTAGGTGCAAATGGAAAATTGCCAGGACACCTCTCTTATATTCCTTGAGCAACCCTGAGTACAAGCAATTCCTATTCTGTAAGTGTTAACCATATAGACTGGATTTATCTGGAAAATATAACTTTACCCTTTTCAATAGACTTGTTAAATATATAGCCAATGTGGTTTGATTTTAATAGCATTTTAAGACTTTAACATTCATGAATTCATAAAAAGTCTTTTGTTAGCCCATGTAGTTGAAAAGGTGTCGTCATTGTATTGATATGGAACTCCTCAAGAATATTGTACCTGGCAATCCATCAGAAAGTCCTGGCACAGCACTCGTCAGAGTGACAAATTTGATAAATGTTTGATGATTTGAAGAATGATTAAATGAATAAATTAAAGCATTTCAAGCCAGAAGACTGTAAGTGGAAAACTAGATGGGTTTTCCTTGTTAGAGGTTGATAATAACTATACAACATCTACCAATCCTGTCCCTTAAAGCCTGACATCAGCTTCCTAGCTGTTGATCAAGATCTTATCTCTTACAGAAAATAGAACCAAATAAATTTTCTTTGTCAATCTTCAGAAGTTTCATAATTAATTGTCATGCTAATAAATTCACTATAAAGTCAATTTCAGTTAAGGGACTATTATATTTCCTATCTAAAACTGGCTTTCCTCATGGAATTGTCACTCAGATGTAAGAAAAATAAATATACTTGCTTCGATATGTAAACTAGGACTATAAGTGCCAGTCCAAACTTTCTCTAAAAGATTTTATAGTTAAGCCCAAAATCTATACCGCTGTTCTTTCACAATCCTGTGTATATAGGACTTAAAGTCCTATACTTAAAGTCCTGTGTATATAAGACTTAAGTTTACAAAATACTTTCTATGTGGCACCATTCATTTATTCAAACAAAAAATACTACTGAGCACATGCTATGTGCCACACGTAATCCCTGCCCTCAAGGAACTTACAATAGAATAGTACTTCTTAAACTTTTATGAGACTGTGAATCACCTGAGAATCTTGTGAAACTACAGATTCTAATTTGCTAAGTCTGGGATGGGCCCTGAGACTACATTTCTAACCAGCTCCCTGGTGATGCTGATACCACTTGGAGTAGCAAAAGTCTAATGGATTTATTTAATCTTCACCACAACCACATCATAGGAAAAGTATCAGTGTTTTGTTTCTTATCTGGAGCACTTAACTATATACAAACACTGTGCTATGTCTTTTGTAGATAAACAATTCAGTTAGATATAGAGATATAGGCTTTTAGGAAACTCACTATACAGATGCTTCTCCACTTATGACGGGATTATATTCCAATAAACCCATTTTAAGTTGAAAATATTGTAAATCAAAAATGCATTTAATACAGCTACTGAATGTGATAGCTTAGCCTAGCCTACCTTAAACATCCTCAGAACACTTATACTAGCCTACAGTTGGGCAAAGTTGTCTAACACAAAGTCTATTTTATAATAAAGTGCTAAGTATCTTGTGTAATTTATTGAATACTGTACTGAAAGTGAAAAATAGAATGGTTGTATGGGTACTCAACAGTAAAATTTCTACTGAATGTAAATCACTTTTGCACCATCATAAAGTCAAAAAAAATCCTAAGTGGAACCATTGTCAGTCAGGGACTGTCTGTATAGCAGAAACAGCTAGTGTAAAAAATAGTTATAATTGTATTATTCTGTTTATATAAAATGTCCAGAAAGGGAAAATGTATAGAGACAGAAGGCAGATTGGTGTTTGCTGGGCCAGGGGTGAGAATGGTGATTAACTATAAATGATCATGAAGGATCCTTTGGGGGTGATGAAAATGCTTTTAAATTGGATTATAATAATAGCTGCACACCTCAATAAATTTACTAAAAGTAATTGAAATGTACACTTGAAATGAGTGAATTTTATTATATGTAAATTATACTTCAAAAAAGTTGTAAAATAATCATGTATAATGTGAAAAAATCCAATAATAAAAACATGTCTTAACTCCTTTTCACAGCCAAGGAAATGGAGCTCATAGAGGCTAAGTAATTTGCCCAAACTCATGTACATAACTAGTTGGTGACAGGGTTAGCATATAAATCTAGTCCTATTAAGCCAAAAGCAGTCGTTGTCAGAAACCTCCTCTCCAGAGGAGGCATAGAAATGTATGCCAGGGAATAGATACCCTTCCACCTAGAGGGCATTTGCCTCTCTCTCTGAACCCTCTTCACTCTGTGAGGCAAAGATCAAGCTGAGTGGTGACCTAGGTGGCATTCCATAAACATAGTGCATCTGACGGGGCTGTGCAAGCCATCTAGCTTCTGGCAGACCCTTTGGCTTCAATGGGGTTTTTAGTTTCAAGCAACAAAAATCAATCCTGCATGATTTAGCGGCAAAGGAATTGGGTAGCCCACAGAATCATTATGTGAGTTGAGAACCAAGCTCAAAGTGGTGCAGCCAAGACCAATGCCCAAAATAATGCTGCAGAGGCAACCCAGTGAGAAGATTACTATTACTAATGCTGCTGAGCATGCTAGACTCTGCTCCTTTCTCGACCAACACCACTGCTTTGGGAACTCAATTTGGCCACAACTGCACTGTTGCAAGAGAGAGAGAACTGACTGCTATCCTTGCTTCTTTGGGTTATTAGTTTCTGACTCAAAGCCATGCAGGTGCTTCTAATTAGAGGAGGGTAGCTCATGCACCTGAATCCAAGTTGCAAGGGGGGATGGTGAAGTGACTATGTGACGACTTCTATCAGTTTCTAGAAAGTGAGAATCAGGCTTTACTTCTAAGACTCACATACCAGTGAATTCTCCAAGCTTAGACAGTTCAGATGCTGGGCAGCTGGGAAAACAAAACAAAAACAAAAATTCCCCCCAAAACAGATATCCACTGCGGCATTGCAGAGTGGTCCATGGAGCAGCAGCATCAATATCAGATGGAAGCTTTTTAGAAATGCAGAATCTCAGACCGGGCGTGGTGGCTCACGCTTGTAATCCCAGCACTTTGGGAGGCCGAGGCAGGCAGATCACGAGGTCAGGAGATCGATACCATCCTGGCTAACACTGTGAAACCCCGTCTCTACTAAAAAATACAAAAAATTAGCTGGGCATGGTGGCGGGCGCCTGTAGTCCCAGCTACTCGGGAGGCGGAGGCAGGAGAATGACGTGAACCCAGGAGGCGGAGCTTGCAGTGAGCCAAGATAGCGCCACTGCACTCCAGCCTGGGCAACAGAGTGAGACTCCATCTCAAAAAAAAAAAAATTAAAAAATTAAAAAGAAAAAAGAAATGCAGAATCTCAGATCCTGTTCCAGATCTGCAGAATTTGGATTTGCTTTTGATATGGTTTGGTTGTGTCCCCACCCAAATCTCATCTTGAATTGTAGCTCCCATAATCCCCACATATCACATATCACACGTACCCAGTGGGAGGTAATTGAGTCATGGGGCAGGTTTTTCCTGTGCTGTTCTTGTGACAGTAAATAAGTCTCATGAGATCTAATGGTTTTATAAAGGGCAGTTCCCTTGCACACGCTCTCTTGCCTGCCACCGCGTAAGACATGTCTTTACTTCTCCTTTGCCTTCTGCCATGATTGTGAGGCCTCCTCAGCCACGTGGAACTGTGAGACCATTAAACCTCTTTTTCTTTATAAATTACCCAGTCTCAGGTATGTCTTTATTAGTGGTGTGAGAATGGACTAATACAGCTTTCTAACAAGCAGTCAGGTGATTTGTGTAAATATTACAGTTTGAGAAGTGTTACTCTATATTATAAGACATATTGTTTTAAAAAAATTTTCAAGGATCACTCATCATTATGCTCTACTCATCCATAGGGTTACTAGATTTAATGCAGGACATGGTACTCAGTTAAATTTGAATTTTAGATAAGCAAGGAATAATTTAAAAAATAAGCATGTTCCATACAATATTTGTTATACTAAAAAATTATTCCTTGTTTATCTGAAATTCAAATTTAACTGGGCATCCTGTATTTTTTCCAGTAACCATCCTTACAACCATCCACACAACCCTCACCTTATAATTAAGAAAAATGAAATAAAAGAATGGGAAATTAACATAACTGCCTACTGAAATGCATTTATATCAGTTTTCTGTTTTGGCATGGTAGACTGTAAGTGTCTTGAGAGCAGAACATGGAAACTGCACAAATCCAAACACACTCTGCATTCTGCTTAAGCATTTGATGCTTGAGGTCCTCTATAATTTGAAGGGTGAATGTTAACTGTTCTGTGAGGTAGGAGTTATTTTTTTAACATAGCTGTGAATTTTAACTAATTTCACTTAATGAGTTTTGACCAATAACACCTTTATCTCACCGAACCTGACCATATAAACTGAGTAAATAAAGAAAGTATGTGATGACTGGGTTATATCATTGCTGGGTTACTTCTGGAGACTGCTATTATAACTTCATTTTCTTCCTAAAGAAAAGAGTTGGTCAAAAGCAAAACTTGACAAATGGGATCTAATTAAACTAAAGAGCTCCTGTACAGGAAAAGAAACTATCATCAGAGTGAACAGACAACCTGCAGAATGGGAGAACATTTTTGCAATCTATCCACCTGACAAAGGTCTAATATCCAAAATTTACAAGGAACTTAAATTTACAAGAAAAAAAAACAAAGAACCCCATTAAAAAGTGGGTAAAGGACATGAATAGACACTTCTCAAAAGCAGATATTTATGTGGCCAAGTAACATATGAAGAAAAGCTGAACATCACTAATCATTAGAGAAATGCAAATCAAAACTACAGTGAAATACTGTCTCACGCCAGTTATAATGGTGATTATTAAAAAGTCAAGAAACAACAGATGCTGGTGAGGCTGTGGAGAAATAGGAACACTTTTACACTGTTGGTAGGAATGTAAATTAGTTCAACCATTGTGGAAGACAATGTGGTGATTCCTCAGAGACCTAGAACCAGAAATATCATTTGACCCAGCAATCCCATTACTGGGTATATACCCAAAGGAATATAAATCATTCTATTATAAACATACATGCATGTGTATGTTCACTGTAGCACTATTCACAATAGCAAAGACATGGGATCGACCCAAATGCTCATCAATGATAGACTAGATAAAGAAAATGTGCTATATATATACCATGGTATACTATACAGCCATAAAAAGGAATGGGATCATGTTCTTTGCAGGAACATGGATAGAGCTGGAAGCCATTATCCTCAGCAAACTAATGCAGGAATAGAAAACCAAACATAGTATGTTCTCACTTATAAGTGGGAGGTGAATAATGAGAACACATGGACAGAGGGAGGGGAACAACACGACTGGGGCCAGTCGGGGGTAGGGGAGCGGGGGGAGGGAGAGCCTCAGGATAAACAGCTAATGCATGTGGGGCTTAATCCCTTGGTGATGGGTTGATAGATGCAGAAAACCATCATGGCACAAGTTTGCCTATGTATCAAACCTGCATGTCCTGTACATGTATCCCAGAACCTAAAATAAAATTAAACTTAAAAAAAAGAAAAGAGTTGCTGCCTATGCCCAAGAATTTTAGAAAAATAGCTTTCAAACATTCTGGGAAAGAGGCAGATTGTATATGTCAATCAGAATTAGAAGTATCACATTCAGAAATCAAAGAAAACTTTTAGTACTTTAAAATGTAGCCAGGTGCAGTGGCTCATGCCTATAATCCTAACACTTCGGGAGGCTGAGGTGGGCCAATCGCTCAAGCTCAGGAGACCAGCCTGGGCAACATGGTGAAACCCTGTCTCTACAAATAATACAAACAAATTAGCCAGGCGTGGTGATGTGTGCCTATAGTCCCAGCTACTTGGGGGGCTGGGGCAGGACTATCACTTGAGCCCAGGAGGTGGAGGCTGCAGTGAGCCGAGATCATGCCACTGCACTCCGGCCTAGACAACAGAGTGAGACTGTCTCCAAAGTAAAATAAAATAAATGTATGCCAATTGCATGTATTTGTAAGACAGCTTAATTCATTTTAACATTTAGCAAGTCCAGTTATTTCCAACCGGCCAATAGGCAATTTTGGGTGGTTGAGAGACATTGACTTTCCTTTTATAACCTTTTGTGTAGTTATCAGTGAGCCACCTCCAATAGAGTTTACCAATAAAAATTTTCCATCTATCATACTCCCACCAAGGCTTATCTTATCCTGTTGGTGAGCAATGAAATGTCCAGGGACTGTGAGAGGGATTACAGTTCTAAGAAGCAGAATATTCTCAGGGACTAATGAGTGTTGGAAACCTAAACATGTATTTGCCCCCCTCTCCCAGAGTTTTTGTATCACATTTGCTTCCACTTTTTAATTCATTGTTTGCAAGCCCCACCCTAGAGGTAGATATCTGTGATGACTGAATGATGTACCCTGGTCTATAGGCCAGACCACAAACAAGCTAGTTAACTAGTCTTACTTTTTTTTTTTTTGAGATAGAGTCTCACTCTGTTAACCAGGCTGGAGTGCAGTGGCATGATCTCGGCTCACTGCATCCTCCGCCTCCCAGGTTCAAGCCTCCCAAGTAGCAGGATTACAGGCACGCAGCACCACACCCAGCTAATTTTTGTGTTTTTAGTAGAGATGGGGTTTCACCATGTTGGCCAGGGTGGTCTCGAACTCCTGACCTCAAGTGATCCACCCGCCTCGGCCTCCCGAAGAGCTGGGATTACAGGCGTGAGCCACCACGCCCGGCTAGCCTTTCTTTAAACATTAAATAATAATAGAGAAAACATTTATGAGTACATTTTCAGTCACCTACGCACACTATTTCTATAAAATAGCTAAGTATAGCTATGTGTTACTTAACGATAGTATAAGTTCTGAGAAATGCATTATTAGGTGATTTTATCACTGTGCAATCATCATAGAGTGCACTTACACAAACCTAGATGGTATAGCCTACTACACACCTAGGGTATGTGTTATAGCCTATTGCTCCTAGGCTATAAACCTGTATAGTATGTTACTATACTGAATACTATATGCAGCTGGAATATAATGGTAATTATTTGTGTATCTAAACATAGAAAAGGTAATGCATTGTGCAAAGACATTAGAACAGTTACATCATTAGATGATAGAAAATTGTCAGCTCCATTATAATCTTATGGGACTACCATCATATATGCAACCCACCATTGACCAAAATGTCACTATGTGGTGCATCACTGTATTTATAGTAGAGAACCATTAGAAATTATATAAAGCCCCTTCCCGCGAACAGTGGACCTATTAAATAAATAATAGTATATGCTTACGATGCAGCCCTTAAAAATAACATTTTTGGCTGGGCATGGTGGCTCACACCTGTAATCCCAGCCCTTTGGGAGGCCGAAGTGGGAGGATAACTTGAGCCTAGGAAGTTGAAGCTGCAGTGAGCCATGATGGCACGACTGCACTCCAGCCTGGGGGACAGAGTGAGACCCTGTCTCAAAAACAAACAAACAAAATAAATTTTTGCTGGGTTCCCTGTCACATCAGAAGGTAAGTATAAAAGACTTCTAAGTCATGTCAAAAGAGACTCAGGAATAAACCTGAAGATGCTTCCATCGATCAAAGAGGTGAGGAAGAGCTTGAGCATGAATTCCATCCGTAATGGATAGATGCATGGTAAATATGTTTTAGTCAGCTCAGATTGATACTCTAAGACAAAAAAACCTCTGTTGGTACCTTTGGAAGATACAAGGAAACCAACTTATTTAAAAAACTGGTAAATACAGAGAATGAATCAAGCATCTAGTTCATTTCTCATATATAAATTGTACCTCAGGGTAACCCAATAGTTGATGATAGGAGGTTTCTCTTTACAGAATATTTCAGCTAATAATTGGTGCAGAAATGATAGAGTATCATCATATTGTAACCCCTAGTGAAATAATGCAGCTAGGGAATGATCATTAATGATGACTAACTTTACAAAAAGATTAACAAGCAGACATATGTCTCCTACATTATCACATATCAAATATTCTTGCCAAAAATCAAACTAGAATTTGATCAAGCCTATATACCTAAATAATAACAAAATACAGAAGATAAAGAAACATATTAAATAACACTACAGGAGTTACAATTAGAAAATTTACACTATAGGCCAGTCGTGATGGCTTACACCTATAATCCCAGCATTTTGGGAGGCTGAGATTGGAGGATTGCTTGTGCCCAGAAGTTCAAGATCAGCCTGGAAAACATAATCAGACCTGATCTGTACAAATAAAAAAAAAATTACCCAGGCGTGGTGGCTTGTGTCTATAGTCCCAGCTACTTGGGAGGCTGAAGTGGGAGGATTGCTTGAGCCCAGGAGGTCGAGGCTATCTTGAGCCCTGATTGCACCACTGCACTCCAGCTAGGGTGACAGAACAAGACCCTGTTTCAAAAACAGAAAAAGAAAGAAAGGAAGGAAGGAAGGAATAAAGAAGGAGGGAGGGAGGAAGGAGGAAGGAGGAAGGAAGGAAGGAAGGAAGGAAGGAAGGAAAGAATTCACACTATGGAAAGTCCTACAGGACAAACAACTCAATTTTGCCTCAACAAATCCAATAAAAGAGAAGGAGGGAGAAGCAAAAGATTAAGAGGCTTAAGACACATATCAAATAATACAACATGTGGACTTTATTTGGATCTCAATTTTGAACAAATTAACTATAATAAACATGAGACAATTGGGAGAAATCCGAACACTGAATACTTGATGATATTAAAACATTTAAATGAAAACTGTGAGATGTTACAATGATATTGTCATTATATTTTTTAGAAGTGTCCTTATCTTTTAGATGTAAATTAAGAAACATTTGTGAATGAAATAATTTGATGTTTGTTTCAAATTAATCTGGAGGTAGAAATGTTTCAATAAATGTTGAAGCTGGGTGGAGTTTCAACGGGGTTCATTATACTGTTCTTTCTACTTTTTTATGTGTTTGAAAATTTTCCTAAAATAATGAGTTTATAAACTTGTATTGAGAGCATAATCTTAAGTTTGTAATATATATTATGTATGTATACACATGCATGTACATAAACAAAGATTAGAAAAGAGAGGAAACACACCAAAAAATCTTTAGGTTGTCTCATTACGATGATATTATAAATGAAATTTACATTCTTTCTTATTCTTATTTCTTTCTTCTTTTTTATTTAGGGAAAATAGATTTTAAGAGGCACAAGATCCAGTTATTTTCAACTCTTTAACCTTGACACATAATGAAGACCAGAAAAAAATTTTCTCAACTACTAGAAGTTGTCTTTATGCAGTGGAACTATATGAGGTTTTATTTCAGTTTTTTACATTTCTGTATTTTTCCATTTTTAATATATAGGGACATCATTTTAGGATTCAGAAATCCAACAAACATTAAATCTAAAGGGACAATTAATTTATGAAGGATAAACAAAATTATTTATGTATACAAGATTTTTAAAAAATACAGGTGCAGGCTTGGTGTGGTGGCTCACACCTGTAATCCCAGCACTTTGGGAGGCCGAGGCAGGTGGATCATCTGAGGTCAGGAATTTGAGACCATCTTGGCCAACATTGCGAAACCCCATCTCTACTAAAAAGAATACGAAACATGAGCATGGAATGTTCTTCATTTGTTTGTGTCCTCTTTCATTTCATTGAGCAGTGGTTTGCAGTTCTCCTTGAAGAGGTCCTTCACATCCCTTGTAAGTTGGATTCCTAGGTATTTTATTCTCTTTGAAGCAGTTGTGAATGGGAGTTCACTCATGATTTGGCTCTCTGTTTGTCTGTTATTGGTGTATAAGAATGCTTGTGATTTTTGCACATTGATTTTGTATCCTGAGACTTTGCTGAAGTTGCTTATGGAGATTTTGGGCTGAGACGATGGGGTTTTCTAAATATACAATCATGTCATCTGCAAACAGGGACAATTTGACTTCCTCTTTTCCTAATTGAATACCCTTTATTTCTTTTTCCTGCCTGATTGCCCTGGCCAAAACTTCCAACACTATGTTGAATAGGAGTGGTGAGAGAGGGCATCCCTATCTTGTGCCAGTTTTCAAAGAGAATGCTTCCAGTTTTTGCCCATTCAGTATGATATTGGGTGTGGGTTTGTCATAGATAGCTCTTATTATTTTGAGATATGTCTCATCAATACGTAATTTATTGAGAGTTTTTAGCATGAAGGGCTATTAATTTTGTCAAAGGCCTATGCTGCATCTGTTGAGATAATCATGCGGTTTTTGTCTTTGGTGCTGTTTATATGCTGGATTACGTTTATTGATTTGCATATATTGAACTAGCCTTGCGTTCCAGGGATGAAGCCCACTTGATTACAGTGGATAAGCTTTTTGATGTGCTGCTGGATTCGGTTTGCCAGTATTTTATTATGGATTTTTGCATCGATGTTCATAGGAAGAATCAATATCATGAAAATGGCCACACTGCCCAAGGTAATTTATAGATTCAATGCCATCCTCATCAAGCTACCAATGACTTTCTTCACAGAATTGGAAAAAACCACTTTAAAGTTCATATGGAACCGAAAAAGAGCCCGCATAGCTGAGACAATCCTAAGTCAAAAGAACAAAGCTGGAGGCATCACGCTTCCTGACTTCAAACTATACTACAAGGATACAGTAACCAAAACAGCATGGTACTGGTACCAAAACAGAGATATAGACCAATGGAACAGAATAGAGGCCTCAGAAATAATACCACACATCTACAACCATCTGATCTTTGACAAACCTGACAAAAACAAGAAATGGGGAAAGGATTCCCTATTTAATAAATGGTGCTGGGAAAACTGGCTAGCCATGGGTAGGAAGCTGAAACTGGATCCCTTCCTTACACCTTATACAAAAATTAATTCAAGATAAATTAAAGACTTAAATGTTAGACCTAAAACCATAAAAACCCTAGAAGAAAACCTAGGCAATACCATTCAGGACATAGGCACGGGCAAGCACTTCATGTCTAAAACACCAAAAGCAATGGCAACAAAAGCCAAAATTGACAAATGGGATCTAATTAAACTAAAGAGCTTCTGCACAGCAAAAGAAACTACCATCAGAGTGAATAGGCAACCTACAGAATGGGAGAAAATTTTTGCAATCTACCCATCTGACAAAGGGCTAATATCCAGAATTTACAAAGAACTCAAACAAATTTACAAGAAAAAAACAAACAACCCCATCAAAAAGTGGGCGAAGGATATGAACAGACACTTCTCAAAAGAAGACATTGACGCAGCCAACAGACACATGAAAAAATGCTCATCATCACTGGCCATCAGAGAAATGCAAGTCAAAACCACAAGGAGATACCATCTCACACCAGTTAGAATGGCAATCATTAAAAAGTCAGGAAATAACAGGTGCTGGAGAGGATGTGGAGAAATAGGAACACTTTTACACTGTTGGTGGGACTGTAAACTAGTTCAACCATTGTGGAAGACAGTGTGGTGATTCCTCAAGGATCTAGTACTAGAAATACCATTTGACCCAGCCATCCCACCACTGGGTATATACCCGAAGGATTATAAATCATGCTGCTATAAAGACATATGCACACGTATGTTTATTGTGGCACTATTCACAATAGCAAAGACTTGGAACCAACCCAAATGTCCATCAATGATAGATTGCATTAAGAAAATGTGGCACATATACAACATGGAATACTATGCAGCCATAAAAAATGATGAGTTCATGTCCTTTGTAGGGACATGGATGAAGCTGGAATCCATCATTCTCAGCAAACTATCACAAGGACAAAAAAACAAACACCACATGTTCTCACTCATAGATGGGAATTGAACAATGAGAACACTTGGACACAGGAAGGTGAACATCGCTCACCGGGACCTGTCGTGGGGTTGGGGGAGTGGGGAGGGATAGCATTAGGAGATATACCTAATGTAAATGACGAGTTAATGGGTGCAGCACACCAACATAGCACATGTATACATATGTAACAAACCTGCACGTTGTGCACATGTACCCTAGAACTTAAAGTATAATAAAAAAAAAAAAAGAAAGTTCTGCTTTCATAAAGACATCAAAAAAAAAAAAAAAAAAAAAAACATTAGCTGGGCGTGGTGGCACATGCCTGTAATCCTGGCTATTTAGGAGGCTGAGGCAGGAGACTTGCTTGAACTCAGGAGGCGGAGATTGCAGTGAGTCGAAATCGTGTCATTGCACTCTAATTTGGGCAAAAGAGTGAGACTCTGTCTCAAGAGAAACAAACAAACAAACAAGAAAAAACAAAAAAAATACAGGTGTAAGAAACATTATTTACATTTTACATGCCCGTTTGGCAGATTAACACTAAGGCAAGGATGGCAAAACAAATCAGAGAACTTTTGATTCAACAAATGAATGCAATGAGGCTACATTTCTAAGAAAACTGTATTATTTGGCTAAGAGGGAAATTAAGCACTGGACTAAGAGTGTAGAGAAGGGCTGGCAAAGGAAACCAGGAACGGGAAAAACCAAAGGGTAAATTTCAGAGTGTTGGCCGGGCGCGGTGGCTCACGCCTGTAATCCTAGCACTTTGGGAGGCCGAGACGGGCGGATCACGAGGTCAGGAGATCGAGACCATCTTGGCTAACACGGTGAAACCCCGTTTCTACTAAAAATACAAAAAATTAGCCGGGCGTGTTGGCGGGCGCCTGTAGTCCCAGCTACTTGGGAGGCTGAGGCAGGAGAATAGCATGAACCTGGGAGGCGGAGCTTGCAGTGAGCCGAGATCGCGCCACTGCACTCCAACCTGGGAGACACAGCGAGACTCCGTTTCAAAAAAAAAAAAAAAAAAAAAAAAATTTCAGAGTGTTTCAGAGAATCACTGGTTGGTTAAATCAGAGAAACTGAATTTTACTATCAAATGTAAGAAAGAGTAAGTTCAGAAAGAGATTATGCTTTTATGGTTTCATAGCCTACTTTTTTCTCCGTAACATCGATATAAGCCTTTTCCAATTGTAGGAAAAACTTTCTAAATTTCATTAAAAAAAAACACGGTTAAAAAAATGCCATAGATTTGAAAATTCTCTTGATCTACCATAATATGTTATTAATTCCTCTTCACTGGATATCTATTTTTAAATCTTATAAACATAATGCTTTTCTTTACAAATAAAACTTTCCCCCTATTTTCCTGAAAGTAGAAATTTTTTGTAAGTAGAATCACTAGGTCGAGAGTATGAGCATTTAGAAGGCTCTTGAGATATACTGAATAGTTGCTTTCCATAGTGGTTTTTGCTAATTATTAATTTACTAATTCCTAATCTACATTCAATCCAGCAGTGTTTATGGGTGCCTATCGCTGCATATTCACCGGCATTGATCATCATGCTTTTTAAAATATCCATGCTAATTTGGCAGTTGTAACATGGGATCTCATTTTACTTGCATATCCTTGATGGGTACTCACATTAACTATTTTAAAGCTGTCTTTAATGAATATTCTGTTATGTACTTTGTCTTAAAATGTAAATCTTTTGAACTGTCTACTGTGTCTAGATCTTTGTTTCTATTTAATTGACAGAATAAACAATGAACCCACTTAGACATATTGACTAAAAGAGTCAGGTTTTAAGAACATTGCACTGACATCTTTGAAATGCAGAGAACAAGTTCCCACTTGAGCGTGTGTGTTCCTCCCCACCCCCACTGTTTTACATATTACTTGATGCTAATCATCCTAATGTTTCAGATAGTTCTTTTAAGTCCCCTATGTGTGTACCTAGCTGCAAATCAGTTCAATTTACAGATGGAGCAAAAAAACAACATGGATGTTATTGATGGGCCAGCCACATTCTTGTGCTTTGTCCTTCTGGGACCAATACCTTTTGAGGTGGTCAGGAACAGAAGACTGATCTGTGTGAAGAGACCCTTGCTTCTCTGAGAGAAGTTAACGGATCCTTTGGGGATAAGCCTATGATTTTGATTTCTCATTAGCATCGTGAGCTTCATTCAAGTGTGACTGACAGTCACACAAGTCAATACAGGAGCACTTTGGGAGAGCCAAGGTAGAGTTTTTTCTTATAGACTAATGCTTCTGTTCTTAGAGGGTTCATTGGAAAAACAAATCAGAGCACTTTTGATTCAACAAATGAATGTAATGAAGCTACATTTCTAAGAAAACTGCATTATTTGGCTAAAAGGGAAATAAAATACTAAATCCCTTGTTCAAATAAAAATGTTACTGAAGTAAATGAAAGTATATTCTAGATGATTATTAATGCTTTCATTTTCACTTTCTTTAATTCTATTTTAAGTCATATCTAAAGACTAAATGCAACTCAGATTTAGAAAGCAAAGAAAATTTATATATTTGGCAGTTTTAATCCCACCAAGCATACTTTATGAAAACTTGAATAATGTCAAGATGGAACATATCAGATCATTAGAAATAGAGTGGAAGAGGGTAGCCAAAGACCCAGGAAATAATGAGCAAATCTCAACCACTATTTTCCTCAGCTTTCGTTCCCAATTCCAGAGGAAGTTGATATCCCTCCATGTAAAAGATGTTTAAAATATTCAATGGCATTCTTTCATTGTGCTACTGAACACAGTTTGAAAGTTTAAGGTGAACATTTAAGCTTAACGTTTAAAGATTAGAAACAATTAAAAAAAAAAAAACTCCAATAGGCTTATAATGCAAATGAATAGGAAAATTATACTAAGACATCTCAAATTTAAAGAAGAATGTCCCAATCACAAAAACTTAATGTGTAATTGCATAAAAATGCCAGTGGAGTGAAATTAGAAATTCAACAGATGATCCCCAAATAAAATATTTCTGCATATATAAGAACAACTGTTCCCTAACTCTTCTTAAATAAAAGTGTCAATAATTAAGTGCAATTTAAATCATCTAATACAAATCAATCAATTCATTTTTATGAAATCACCCAGGGGAATCAAGACAAGGTAACTTTCACTGAAAATACAATTTCTCATTTAATTAATAAACAATTACTGAGAGATTATTGGCATTAGAAGGAAGACACATTTATTAATAAGAAAAAATAAATACAATATAAACCTTTACCCTTGAAGAACTCCTGGTTGAAGGAAACTGATCATATGCAACTAAGAATTTGAGAATACTGACCATGATTTTTTGATGAATGTTCAAATAAACAACAGATTGACTATTATAATAGATTGAATTTGCCTAAGATGCCAGTGACTTGTAAGAAAAAATTTGCAAGGTCTGACATGTGGTGAGAGCTGAACTTGGTGTCACATAGTGTCCTTTTTCTGGACTTTTCACCAGTAATAACTTTTGCTTTTAGCAACTATTTAAAAATGGTTAATTTAACCAGCCTGGGCAATATAGTGAGAACTCGCTACACAAAATACAAAAATTAGCTGGGCATGGTGGCGCATGCCTGTGGTTCCATCTACTTGGGAGGCTGAGGCAGGAGGATTGCTTGAGCCCAGGAGTTAGAAGCTGCAGTGAGCCATGATTGCACCACTGTACTCCAGCCTGGGCAACAGAGCAAGATCCTGTCTCAAAGAAAAAAAAAAGGTTAATTTAAATGCATTTTTATTCCTTTTAGCGTTGCTGTATCTTGTTAAGTACATCTCTCCAATAGTCTTTATCTATTCAAGGTATCTACTCTGGTAGCCCGACTTAGGTTCATCTTAATTTTCCTGAGCTGTTAAGGACCTCACAGGGCCACTACTCTAAAGATATTGTTTCTCAAACTTTAGTGGGCATCAGAATCACAGGGAGGGCTTGTTAAAAAATAGGTTGCAGCAGGGCGCGGGGGCTCACACCTGTAATCCCAGCACTTTGGGAAGCCTAGACGGGCGGATCACAAGGTCAAGAGATTGAGACCATCCTGGCCAACATGGTGAAACCCTGTCTCTACTAAAAATACAAAAATTAGCCAGGTATGGTGGCATGCGCCTGTAGTCCCAGCTACTCGGGAGGCTGAGGCAGGAGAATCTCTTGAACCCAGGAGGGGAGGTTGCAGTGAGCTGAGATCGGGCCACTGCACTCCAGCGTGAGTGACAGAGCGAGACTCCGTCTAGTCTCAAAAAACAAACAAACAAAAATAGGTTGCTAGCCCAACCCTCAGAATTTATGGAATGGAGTTCTACTCACTGAGTAGGTCTTGAATGGAGCCCCAAAATTTGGATTTCTAATTAGTTGCCAGGTGATAGTAATACTACTCATCCAAGAATCACAATATGAGAACCACCGTTCTAAGTGATATCTATTTGCTTGTTTTCAGAAGTAAGATAGTTGAGATCACAAGAAGAGTTGAGGAAACCAAGAAAGAATTTTCTTATTCCCATGAAAATCTCAGGCCTAGTTCTGTGTATTCATGTATTCAGCGCAATCTTTTCCCTTCTGCAGGGTTCTGGTATTGGGTGTCTTTTTTTTTTTTTTTTTTTGAGACAGAGTTTCGCTCTTGTCTCCCAGGCTGGAGTGCAATGGCGCAATCTCGGCTCACTGAAACCTCTGCCTCCTGGGTCCAAGTGATTCTCCTGCCTCGGCCTCCCGAGTGGCTGGGATTACAGGCACCCACCATCAGCATTTTGCTGCCCAATTCTTAAATATTACACACAACCAACGAATATCAGAAGTTTGAGGGAAGTCTCTCTTGTGGGAGAGAGAAATTGAAATAACAAAAAGTGAATTGGTGAAAACAGAGACTAAAGAAGGAAAATAAAACTATATATAGTTAGACATATTTACTATTTCTAGAGTTACATGTGAGATACATACATATATATGTAGTCAGGAGAAAGTTGCAACCATGAAACAAAAGCAGACAGAATAATTTTTGTTAAAAAGAAGAAATAGTGTTCAGGATATTAAAAAAAGAGCCTTAGGATTGAAAATAGGAGGCTGGGCATGGTGGCCCATGCCTATAATCCTAACATTTTGGGAGGCCGAGGTGGATGGATTTCCTGAGCTCAGGAGTTTGGGACCAGCCTGGGCAAAACCAGTGAAATCCTGTATCTACTTAAAAAAATAAAAATAAAAATAAAGAAAAAGCAAAAGAAAAGAAAACAGAAAAGTAGAAATAAAAAAAAAAGATTAGAAAAGAAAATTAAGGAAATTTAAGCAGAAAGACAGAGAAGACCAGTTCAAGAAGTTCAGAATTCAAATAGTAAGAGCTCAGAAAAAAAAAAAGTAAATGAAATAATCTAAGAAAAATTCTCTGAATTGAAGTATAAATTACCAAATTGAATGAATTCATCAAGTGGACACCACAATGGATAAAAATAGATCTACACCAAAGTCTGTGATCAGGAAATCTGAGTACACAGCAGACAAAGAGAAGACCTTTAAGCTTCCAGACAGGACACAAAAGAAGACAAATAGAAAGGACTGAAAGTAAAAAATGGAATCCATTGTTTTACAACAACATTGGAAGCAAGCGGGCAATGGAACGAGACTTTCAAAGATTCTTTTTTTTTTTTTTTTTGGGACGGAGTCTCGCTCTGTCACCCAGGTTGGAGTGCAGTGGCTATCGTAAGTGCAGTCACAGCACACTACAGCCTCCAATTCCTGGGCTCAAGCAATCCTCCCACCTCAGCCTTCAGCATAGCTGGGACAAGAAATGTGCACCACCACGCCCACCTTCCAATATGCACATTTCTAATAGCTAGCTCTCACGTTACTCACTAGAATGAGAGAAGCATTCCAAACACTAAATACTTTTTGGAATGTATCCCTGCCACGTATTTGAAAAGGCAGGTGCAGACCAGGTGAGGTGGCTCACACTTGTAATCCCAGCACTTTGGGCGGCTGAGGTGGGCGGATCACCTGAGGTCAGGAGTTCAAGACCAGCCTGGCCAACAACCGCATCTCTACTAAAAATACAAAAAAATTAGCCAGGCTTGGTGGTAGGCGCCTGTAATCCCAGCTGCTTCGGAGGCTGAGGCAAGAGAATTGCTTGAACCTGGGAGTCAGAGGTTGCAGTGAGCCAAGACTGCACCACTGCACTCCAGCCTGGGTGACAGAGTGGGATTCTGTGTCAAAAAAAAAAAAAAAGAAAAGGAAAGAAAGGCCAGGTGCATAGGAACTAAGCCAACAAATAGAACTTATTCTAAATCTGAAAAAAGACTAGATTTCTTATTCTGCTCTACCCATTTAACCTGTCCTTGTTTGGAATTTAAAAGTTTGAAAACTGATGTTGAGTACCAACAGGGACTGAAGACAACCCATTAGAATGTAAGCTCCATGGAGACAGGATTTTTTTTTCTAGTTTTTCATTAGTATAGTCCAAGCATAGAAGACAGTTCTGGCACAAAGTATGTACTTAATATATATTTATTCAATTGATGAAAAACTGAAAGAATAAATTAATGGCAGAGGCAGTCAGGAGTCTACAAAATAGCAGCTGAATTTATAAGGACTCAAGCTTTTGAAAAATTAAATTAAATCATCATTCATAACTTTCTACTGACCACCTTTACAACCAAACCTGCAAAAGAATGGTAGTGGATATTTGTCATAGTCCAAGATGATGAATGACCATCATCTTTTTAAACAACTTTTTTTTTTTTTTTTTTTTGAGACAAAGTCTCACTCTGTCACCCAGGGCAGACTGCAGTAGTGCAAACACAGCTCACTGCAGACTCAGCCTCCTGGGCTCCAACAATCCTCTCGCCTCAGCCTCCCAGATACCTGCAACCACAGGTGCATGCTACCATATCCAGCTAAATTTTAAAAATTTTTTGTAGAGATGGGGTCTTGCCATGTTGCCCAGGCTGGTTTCAAACTCGTGGGCTCAAGCAATCCTCCCCTTGGCCTCCCAAAGTACTGGGATTACAGGTGTGGGCCACTATGTTAAACAACCATTAAAGGACTTTTTTGTGGTATTAAAGGACATGCTCAAGCGATTCTCCTGCCTCAGTCTCCTGAGTAGCTGGGACTACAGGCATCTGCCATCATGCCCAACTAATTTTAAAATTTTTTGTAGAGACAGGGTTTCCCTGTTTCTCAGGCTGGTCTTGAACTCCTGGGCCCAAGCCATTCACCCACCTCGGCCTCCCAAAGTGCTGGAATCACAGGCATGAGCCACTGCATCCAACAATTCTTTTAACAACAGCTATCCTTTCCCTATTCTCATCATATGACTGGCAAGTCACCAAATACTTAAGTTTTTAGTCTGTACAAGTTTTACTTTACTGGCAAAAGGGAGGATTTTTTTCAGGTGCTTTGATGTGGTAAGTATTCTTTGCTTTTTGATTTTTTTCTTAGAGCATCTATTTTGGAAATAATTAATCCTTAATCTGTGGGAGTAGCCTACACAAATCTCTAAATATGTAAGCTGACTTCCATCATGCCATTACAAGCACCTGAGTCCGGCACTCCTTCCTTAAAAAGGTACCCAATATGGCCAGGCGCAGTGGCTCACACCGGTAATCCCAGCATTTTGGGAAGCCGAGGTGGGCAGATCACCTGAGGTCAGGAGTTCGTGACCAACCTGGACAACATGGCAAAACCCCGTCTCTATTAAAAATACAAAAAATTAGACGAGCGTGGTGGCGGGCGCCTATAATCCCAGCTATTCAGGAGGCTGGGACATGATAATTGCTTGAACTTGGTGGGTGGAGGTTGCAGTGAGCCGAGATTGCGCCGTTGCACTCCAGCCTGCAACAGAGCGTGACACTGTCTAAAACAAAAAACAAAAAACAAACAAAAAATTTGGGGGACCAGGTGCAGTGGCTCACGCCTGTAATTCCAGCACTTAGGGAGGCTGAGGCAGGCAGATCACCTGAGCCCAGGAGTTTGAGACCAGCCTGGGCAACATGGTGAAACTCTGTCTCTACAAAAAAATACAAAAATTAGCTGGGTATGGTGGTGTGCGCCTGTGATGCTAGCTACTCGGGAGGCTGAGGTTGGAGGATTCCTTGAGCCCAGAAGGTCGAGGCTGCAGTGAGCCGTGACTGCACTACTGTACTCTAGCCTGGGCGACAGAGCAAAATCCTGTCTGAAAAAAAAACTGTTTTGAAAATTTCATTACTGATGTCTTAGTGTGGTTTTGGGAAGGAACAAAATTTGGAGCATGTGTTCAACTGCCATCTCTACCTAGAAGTGAATAACAATTCATTTCTCAACACATGTTTTTTGAGCAATTTACTACTTGCTAGGAACTGTGCCAAGATACACACAGAAATATGGAAAAAGGTTATTAATTCATTTTTTCTGATTAACTCTACTAAGTTAAAAAAATGGAAATATCTCTCCAAGTTTGATGCTCTAGATTGTTTAGCAGTTTTTTTCCTTTCCTGGCCTCTGAATCTGTCTCGATTTTGGTGTAAATGTGTGTTTTTATAAAATATGAAAGGAGATTCTAAAGGGGAAAAAGATACTGAGTGTAAAAGATATTGAGTGACAATTGGGGGGGCATGTCCTCATATCTGAATATAGCATTCATATAAGCCATCTAAGTGTCTTAAATAGTGGATAAAAATGATATTGGCAAGGAGTAGAGAACTATTTTTATCTATCAACATTCAGAGGGAAAAGACGAAATCTCTACCAGGAAATACCACAACAGTGGGAGGTTCTTGCTGGCTGGTGGAAAAGAATGCAGAGAGTAGATGGTTGGTCATTAGTAGAATTTGGCTCATGAGAGAGTAAAAAGTCTTGGCTTTTAGTTCATCAATGATGGTAGTGCCATGAACTGAGGATACTACTTATTAAACTCACTGTTACATAAATTATCCGTTAGTCACAAGGGGACAGTTATTCTCCTTTTCTCTTTTCTGAGACAGTTTCATTCCCATTGCCCAGGCTGGAGTGCAATGGTGCAATCTTGGCTCACTGCAGCCTCCGCCTCCCGGGCTCAAGCAATCCTCCTGCCTCAGCCTCCCAAGTAACTGAGACTACAGGCGCACGTGACCATGCCCAGCTATTTTTTGTATTTTTTGTAGAGACAGGGTTTCTCCATATTGCCCAGGCTGGTCTGAAACTCCTGGGCTCAAGCAATCCGCCAGCCTCAACCTCCCAAAGTGCTGGGATTATGGGCATAAGCCACTGCACCTGGCCAGTTATTCTCCTATAGAGCAGAAAGCTACCATACGGTCTACTAGCCGTCAACCTCGGATCTTAGTGGATAACGTTAGGAGGCCAGTCACTTCATCCAGAGAGTAATTTGCTACCCCCACTAAACACCTGACTTGATTCTCTTCTCTCTCTCCTTCTCCTCTTAGCTTCCTAGAATACTTGTCTTCTAAAAAGGGTCCAAGGTTAAGTCAATCTGCCAAGGAAGCAAAAAGCCCATTGCTTTAGCTACTTTTCCTTTTGACTATAAAGGTTTCTCTGGGCAACTCTGGTGTCCCATAAAATATGCATATGTGTGTTCAAGGATGAAGTGTGTGTGTTGTGTCTGTGGGGAGGCTGAAACCATGTTGACAGAATTCCTGTGTCTGTCCAGTAGTGGATTACAGTGAATGGACAGTGAACTAAGCTCTATTAGATTGCTGGGCATCGTGGCTCATGCCTATAATCCCAGCACTTTGGGAGGCTGAGGTGAGAGGAGCACTTGAGCCCAGGAGTTTGAGACCAGCCTGGGCTATATAGTGATACCTTGTCTCTACGAAGAAAAATTTAAACATTAGCCAGGCATAGTGGCATGCACCTGTAGTCTCAGGTATTTCAGAGGCTGAGGTGGGAGGATCACCTAATCCCAGGAGGCAAACGTGCAGTGACCTGAGATTGTGCCACAGCACTTTAATCTGGGCAATAGAGTGAGACTCTGTCTCAAAAAAAAATCTATTAGATTATAACTTTCTTGAGGGCAGTATGGGTTTTAGACTTTCTGTCCTGAAACATTTAACACCATGCCCGGCATGTAAGAAATGCACATTAAATACTTTTCAATATTAACTTACTGATAGGGATTAACTTATACTACACAAATAGTACTATTAATTAACACTGAATTTGTATTACTTAGTTGTTTCTCTCTGAGCTTTTCAATAAAGGCTTCTGGCCCTATCTAGATATGTCAGCAAAGGCCCAGAAATGAGTTATAAGTGACACAAAACTCCACTTTTTATATTCTTTTTGTCTTCTATATAAGTCAGAGCTATTATAGGAGATTCACTGGTGGGAATCATTTTCTCTTATTAAAAATGACACAAGCAAAGGCTATATTATGAAAAATAACTTCATGTTATAATGTCAAATGAATGATAGCTTTAATTCCAGCTCCTCCTTTTTAGGTCTACTATGCTCTTGGCACTACGTTAGGTGCATGGTACTGACAGATGCATGTCAGTCCGAACCCTCAAGGGGTTCACAATCTAATAAGGAAAATAAATTATAAAGTAAAACTATACGGGCCATAATAGATATGAAAAACTTCACCAATCAGTCCCTAAGTAATGAGGGAGCCCCTATGACTGAAGGTTTGGGCAGACAGATATTCTTCCTCTGCACTAGTTGTGTGAGCAGGATGAGAAGAGAATCTTGAAAACAGCATGAATCCAACATGTGGGATCACATACCTTCTCCTTCCGCAAGATTTCTTTCTACTGTGGAGCCATAGAATCTTATCACAGTGCTATGGTTTGAATGTGTCTCCCAAAGTTCATGTGTTGAAAACTTAACCCCCAATGCAACAGTGTTGAGAAGTGGGACCTTTAAGAGGAACTTCTAAGAGGGTAGAGCCCTCATGAATGGATTACTCTCTATTGTGTGTGCTCACTTGCCACGGGATAACACGGCAAGAAGGCCCTCTAGAGATGCCAGTGCCATGCTCTTGGACTTACCGGGCTCCAGAACCATGAGCCAAATAAACTTCTTTATAAATCACTTTATAAATCACTCAGTCTATGGTATTCTGTTAGCAGTAGGAGAAAATGAACTAAAACACATGGGAATGGGGCCTTAAAAATGATCTAATCAGACTTCCTACCTGACCTTTATGTCTTTGCTACTAAAAAAATGGTCATTGGGGTGGTACTGTGTAGACCACACTAGATTACAGACAACAGAAAATTCGAATCCTATTGGTCTAATCTGTGAAGATAGACCTGAATTCAGAAGTTGCTTGATTCCGAGCCTCAAAAATGTCACCAAAGCCAGGCACGGTGGCTCACGCCTGTAATCCCAGCCCTTTGGGAGCCTGAGGAGGGCAGATCACTTGAGGTCAGGAATTCCAGACCAGCCTGGCCAACATGGTGAAACCACGACTCTACTAAAAAAATAAAAAATTAGTTGGGCATGGTGGCACGCACCTGTAATCCCTGCTATTTGGGAGGCTGAGGCAGGAGAATCGCTTGAACCTGGGAGGCGGAGGTTGCAGTGAGCCGAGATCCTGCCACCACACTCCAGCCTGGTGACAGAGCCAGACTACATCTCAAAAAAAAAAAAAAAAAAAAAAGTCACCAAAGATCAAATCTCTATGCATGTTTGTTTTCTTGATGTCTTCTTTATTCTAACCCGGCTAGACTTGTATTTGGAAGATGGCTACCCACCATCCAGGGGACCCGTTTTTTTGAGGACATGCAGAAAGAATGGGTTACCTCTGAAGCGCTCTCAGAAAATGAAAGAAAAACTTTTCCCAACAAAGACCAGGAAATTGCTCCTCATTGGCCCAAATATGTTACGCTCATTGCCAGCCAATAACTGTGGCAGGGAATGGGATTCTGCTGATTTAGGTTGGAATTATGCTACGTTGCTTAGATTGGGACCACATGCCCCTGTAAGTAGGCAGAGCAGGGATGTGACTAAGAACTGGGCTTGTTTACCAAGATAAGGAAGAGTGGATACTGGGGAGTCTAGGCCACCATAAGTTTCAGGTACAGCCAATGCAAAGCCTTGGAAATCCACCTGACAGCTCCGGTTGTACCGTCCGCCCTCCGTATCTGGGGTTTCCAAATTCCGGGATTCAATCAACTGAAAACAAGAAATGTAGTTAGGCTTACCAGGCCTGAAAATACATGAAAATATAGAGCCTAAAATATAGCCTGAAAATGTACTGAAAATATAGAGATTTCTTTGGATGATTATTTCCTAAATACACCTTAACAACTATTCACATAGCATTTGCATTGTATTAGGTTTTATAAGTAATCTAGAGATGATTTAAAGTATATGGGGAAATACATCATTTTTATGTAAGAGACTTGAACGTCTTAGAAAATCCAGAGTCTGCGAACCAATCCCACGGATATAGAGACAACTGTACTAACTACAGTAATGGCATATGGTAGCTGAATCTACCTCTCTTTCCATCCCAGTCCGGAATCCAAAGGCTCCTTCTTGCCATGTTGTCCTCGGGCGTTGGCTGCTTCCTCCCATTTGTTACTTTGGAAGTGTCTTCTTTCCTCAGTGTTTCTTCTGCGTGGGCCTTACCGGTCTTTACTGCACTCACTTACCTAAGAGGCAAAACACTGGCTGCCATTCAAGAAAATCTCACTTTAGCCCAGAATCGAAGAACTGGGGCTTCTTTTGTCTTCTTTCTACTCTGGGGCTTCTTTGAGGCCAAGTTCAGAACTTGTGCACAAGACAGTGGCTGTGTGACAGAGCCACCCAGGGCTGTCTCCGTTAGATGAAGAGACTGGCTTGATCCATTCCCAAGAACTAGTCCCACGTGCAGTTCGGTGGCTCCGAATGGGATTTGGGTGCGAGGGGGTGATTGGAGATGTGGGGTCTGGGTGAGTGGGGTATTTGAGAACCTGAAGCTCACAAGGCTTTGTCTGGTTTGAGGGACGTTTTGCCCTTTCTCCCGCATTCGGCTCTGCATCGAATCTGACCGGCCGCGCCTACTCTCGGAACGGCCGAGGAGGATGGGTCTCCCGTCCCCACACGCGCGGTGTCTGCGCCGACTGCAGCCCTCCTGGACGGGAGCCTCTGGGCCCAGCTTAGGGTGGCGTCCAGCGTGACCTACTCGGGAATGGCAGCCTTCAGTGTCCTGCGGCCTCGGGTTCCGGGAAGCTCGGGGACCTGGGCAGCGGATCCAGATGCTTCCACAGCTGTGTCTCCGTCGCTCCGCTTCGGGGGCCGAGAACCAGCAAGACCAACGCGAGGAGGCGCCACGGTGCCTGCCACCCCGCTCCCAGGAGGCCCGGACGAGGCTTCGTCGGCGAGCGGTCGGGGCCTGCTTCTCGAGGTGCCTGCGAGCGCCTCATGCCCCTCCCCACCGGCCCCAACTCCGTCCCGCCTCACCCGACCGCGGGCTTTGTCCACCCGCCGCGGTGCGGCTCCTCCCAGTCCCCGCCAGCTCCTCCCCGCCCCCTCTGCCGGCCCCACTTCCTAGGCGGCGGAGCGGGTCGGGGAGGGAAGGGTTAACCCGCGGCTCTTCCCGGCGCGGAGGGATCCGGAGGCGAGCCGAGCGCGGTGGTGAGGCCGCCTCAGCGAAAAAAATGTCCGCCTGAAGAGACCCACAAGTTCTATTCGGGGGGACCGACAGCCCGCCCCGGGAGGAAGGGGCGGCCAGGCCCGAAAGCCGCCTCCCCCTCCCAGACCCGAGAGCTCGTGCGGGGCAAAGTGAACCGAGCCGCTGGGCGGTGCAAGGGGAAGCCCAAGCCCGTTCTCCCGGCCAAAGTGAACTTTAATCGGGGTGGTTGGATGCGGAGACGGGGCGGCAGGTAATTGCGGGCTAGCGAGCGGGAGTGGGGCGGCGCGGCGGGGCCGGGGGCTGCGGGGCGCCGCCGCGTCCCTGCCGGAGCGGGGGCGCCCCCGTCCCCCGCCTCAACTCCGCGCCCCTTTGTACAGCGCCAAACCCGGGGTCCCCTCCAAGTTGGGGAGCGGAGTGGGGGCGGAGGCTCGAGTCGCGGGCGCTCAGGCCCGCTGGCGGCGCGCTCGGCCTGTGCGCCCCGTTCGGCGCCCGACTCGGGCCGGCGCCCAGGCTCCGGGGCGCGCGGGAGATCGGGCGGCTTCGGCCGCGGAGCCAGGCTCATTGTTCGGCAGGTCCGGGGCAGGGCAGCAAAAGTGGGAGGAGGCCGAGCCTGGGGAGGAGGACGCCGGCCGAGAGCGAGACTAGTTGTCGGGGTTTCTGTTTTCTGTTTAAAAACGCCCCTTGGATGAGCTGGGGGTGCTTTCCGACTCCCTGGGCCCGCCGGGGACGTCCGGGCGGCGGCGGCCGCAGACGCGGGCCTGCGAGCGGCGCGTTCCCTGCAACTTGTCAGTTCTATTGTTGCCGAGCGAGTGAGTCACTTCGCATCTCCGCTCGCCGCCGCTCCGCTCGCTGGACGCCGAATTGCCCCTCACCCCGCTCCTCGAGACCCCAGTCGCGGCCGGGCCCGGCGCGCGGAGCACCCGGCGGCGGCGCGGAGCAGGGGGCGCCGAGGAGGTGGCAGAGACTGGCTCGGAAACTTGGGGGAGAGGCGGCGAGTTGCGGGAGCCGCCGCGTCGGTCTCGGGCCGCGGCGAGGAACGCGTGGATTCCGGGACCCGGCGCGGGCACTGAGCCCTCCCGCCCCTTGCTCGCGCCGCGGTGGGAGCGAGTCGGGGTCCTGGAAGTCATCCCGGCGCCCCCAGCGCTCTTGCGTAATCTTCCCCAGTACCTCTCTCTGTGCCCTCACACACTTTGGGCCTCGGTGGTCTCTCGCTGAGCCCGTTTCCTCTGCCCTAGGACCTGCTAGAAGTGGCCGAAGATGAATCCCCAGCAACAACGCATGGCCGCTATAGGGACCGACAAGGAGCTGAGCGACCTACTGGACTTCAGTGCGGTATGAGAGCTTTCCACGGCATCTTGGGGTTCTGCTGAGGTTTTTGTTTGTTTGTTTGTTTCCTTTAAATAAAGGGTGAGGGGAAGCAACGTGGAGACTAGGCAGCGTGAACTCCATCTGCTTTCTGCTTAAGCAGTAGTTCTCAGGGCTGGAGTCCAGCTCCCCCAAGTTGGACACCTGAACTTTGATGTAATGTCTAGACTTGCACATTTAAAACTTTAATGCCAGAGGGGTCATTTGATTTAACCAGTTAAAAGGAGAACAATGTAATTATGAGCTTTGGTTGAGTCACCCTCCCACCCCGATGATTATTGGGGATCTTGTACTTTATATGAAAAAGTGTTGTTTTTTTCTTCAGTACTCCTCACCATTTTCCTCTCCGGTATCAGATGTAGTTTATGGTACCTGAAAGATGTCAGCGACAAGAAAAGTAGTCCAGAGCTAGAATTTCGAGGCTTCTGAAACAGAGTACTTTTATTTTATACACACACACATGTGTGTGTGTGTGTGTGTGTGTATTATGTTCTTAACATGGGAAATGACTTAAAAACATCAACTGAAACTTAAGGGCCCACTGCTTTTATTTTTAATGGGTTTAATTCCTTTATTAACTGCTGTTAGGAGGCAGCACCTATACCTGCTTTATACAATTCAGTTATAATCCTTACTGTATGTAGTAATTTAATTGGCCATAATTCTGACTGTGTGTATTAAGATGTAATGTAAATGTAATGAAATTCACTTAGTTCCACAGTAAAGATCATGTGTAATACTATACTGTTTAAACTTAATAATCTTGGACTCTTCCATGTAAATGATCGGGTCTTCAGAACAAAATGTAACCATTATTTCCAATTAATTAGGAAATAGTATCATTCAGTGTATTTGCCTCTCTGGATCTGAATGTATCTCCAATTTTATTTTAACTTCCCTCTGAAATTTAATAACTGATGGATGACTTTTGGTGGACTTTTGTTTGCAAGGAATCTAGAAGAATTTCAGGACTAACAGATATATTTGGGTTATTTTGCAGATGTTTTCCCCACCTGTTAATAGTGGGAAAACTAGACCAACTACACTGGGAAGCAGTCAATTCAGTGGATCAGGTAAGATGATGTCTTAAACTAAAGACTCATATTTTGGTGGTGTGATACATTTTAGTAGAAAAATAGAAAGCATAACATTTAAATATTATTGAATACATGTATATAAAAGGTGGAATTGAGTCAAGTGATAATTAGTAAGATTTATTAATTTTAAAAGATGACTTTTCCCTCAGAAATCTGTAGGAAATCAGTAGTTTCGTTTACAATTATTTAAAATGTTAGTGGGGTAAATTTTCAAAATGAATAGAAACTTAGATTTATTTTTAAATGATACGTATTAGATGACTGAATCCTTTCCTATATCCAGATTACATTATGATAATGTTTAGAGTAAGTTAAAGTAGATCTACACACTAGTGATCTTGTCTTTAAATTTACTTTCAATACATTTATGACTACTGTGCTCCATTTTAAAACATCCCATTTTTCTTAAGTATGCATTTTTTCTTTTTTTAACTTTTAAAAACTCATAATTTTAAAATATTTTAGAAGGAAGGTCCATTCCAGTGTGCAAAAGCTGTAACTTTTTATTTAATTTAAATTTATTTCTTTGTGCTTAAGAGATGAAAAAAATAACTAAAGCCATGACAGTATCATCTTAAGAAAACCAACTGTCAAATCTCTGGGCTGAAACTCAGTAATGCCTCTTTGATGGGTGCTTTTTATTTCCCCTGGTAAAATGATAGTTGATTTCTTAAAATACTGTGAGAATAAAACATCAGAAAATAAGGTTAATTTCATAACCACCTAAACACTTTATACCACTTTACATTCTAAAAAGTTTGTTTTTAAAAATTGTATACTAATTTATTAAAATTCATTTTTAATTATGAAATTAGAGCTTATGGGGAAAGTATAGCATGTCCTTAATCATCTTAAGTGAAATGAAAGCATTTTTTGGATTTTAAGTAGGTTAAAGACTAGTAGTATTCTTGATCAAAAGGACATCATGAAACGATAGGCAAGTCCCAACTCGTCTCTCACCTCCTTCCTTTTACTGGTAATCATTTGAAAATTGTTACTTTTTGGGGAGGGGGGAGAAAATTTAATAATTTTAAAGTTGTAGAAGATGGCTGTATTTCTTTACTGGTGTTGATACATCTCATTTTTGCAACTAATAATTCATTCTCAGGAACCTTCAGATTTACTTTGAGTAATACATAGTAGATGATGCTTAGTATTTTTTAAAAATGAGTCTTGATATTACTGTTGCCTACTGTTCCAGCTTAAGTTATGGTAAATATATATAACTGGACAGTCACTGATACAATAACATGAACTCCAGGAACTTGCTGTTAGAAGTGCATTCTATTTTTAGAATAAAGGCAATTACATTTATTTCACTTTTTAAACTTAAGAAGGATTTATGTAGTCTGTGAAATTAAAAAGTATATATGTGAACTGGGATATAGATTATAAGCATGGCATTGGAGCAATTTTTGGACTTCAGTACGTTGCATTGCACAAAGAAAAAATTATTTTTCTACATTGCGAATGGTCACCATATTTGATTATTTGGAGTAGGAACTTTTAGTTTTAAAAGTTAGATTTGTTATCCATTGAAAGGTTTGAACTTATACACCTGTATTCAGTGGACTTAGCAATATTTATCTGTGTGTTTTGTTTTAAATGCTACAAAAAATTGTAATAAAAAAGCTGTGACTTTTAATTAGTGAATGGATTTGAATTTGGGGAAGAGAAAATGCCATGTGATTTTTTTTTCAAATCAAGATGTACTGGTAGATATAATTTTTCTGTGGCCATTTCTTAAAGGGAATGTCTAAAAGAAATTGGTATAGTAACATTATTTTACTTATTTTATATTTATATACCTTATTGACATTTGAATAACCTTCTGCCCTGATTTCAAAGGATATTATGTAATACACTCTAATGCCTATGTATTTGCAGCTATTAAGGAGCTAAAGATCTGACTTTCCTTTTGAAGAGCTGCTGTAGTAAAGATTAGGGTTTTTTGTTTGTTTTCTGTTTTGTCTTTGGAGTAACATTTATAAAAACCTCATGCCATTTGACTTATGAAAACTAGAGTTTATAGTCAGGTATTGTAATTTCCTTTCTTATTTGTCCTTTTTGAGGAAGACTCAATTTCACAGTGGGCTGTTTTTGAGAAACAATATATAATACTTTCAGAAACTTTTTTAGCTGAAAGAATATATACTATAGTATGTGATGTTATCTTTAATCTTATTCCTGAAGCAAAACAAATAACTCATCATAGCTGAGTTATTTGAGTGTCGGAAGTCACTCTGGAAAAGATAAAGGTGTGTTTACTACTACTAATTTGTCTTGAGGATCTGTTATGTTATTCCTTCATCAGGGTGTTAAAATTTTCTTCACATTATGGTGAGAGTGAATTTGTTCACTTGGTATGATAGGCTCTGTGAAGTGTTCCTAAAGTGACCTTGAGAGAAACTTTTCTTTCTGTAGGAGTGAAAGGTCAGGCACTCTAATTAGGGCAGTGTATAGAAACAAAGGGCAGTGTGTAGAAGGAAAGTTTGTTAAAAGGATTGACAAAATGGAAATGGTTCAGATGTTTAAATCCATGTCCTCAACTTCGGGGTTTGAGTGTGTATGTCTAGATTGTGATTTTGGGTTAGTTCTTAGTAGATTGTTTGTATGATATCTGAAAATTTCCTTTGTTTTTGAATCCAAGTAGTAAGGGATGTTGTCATTTTAAGCCATCTGTAGATATTGAGCATCTCTCTGGTATTTCTATCTAGAATGTCATTTTAACTCTTAAGTAAAGCTTCACTTTTTCTTATTGAATTCAGACGTTTGTAACAGTATAGTTTCTTTTTGCCCAAAATTTTCAGAGATAATTGTAGGAAGTATTTTCTGGCTCTTAATTTTTAAAAAGGAATACAGTTTTTCATTTTTCAGTTACTGATCTTTTTTTGTGGGGCGGGGGGTTATTTTTAGATGTACTTACAGGCTTTTTGAAAATATTGACATAGGGCCAGAAAAATGAATTCTCATTAAATTACTCTTCAGTATTTCTATTTTTAGATAGTTGTAGATTCATATGCAGTTGTAAGAAACTATACAGAGATTCTATATACCCTTTACCCAGTTTCCTGCAATAATAGCACCTTGAAAAATTAGTACAGTATCACAGCTAGGTTATTGATAGTGATACAGTCAAGATGCAAAAACTGTTCTGTCACCACAGGAATTCTTGGTGTTGGCCTTTTGTAACTGCATCCACTTTTCAAGTAATTAGAAAAAATGGTAAGATTACTAAATGCCTTCTTTCCCTGTTAAACGTGGAGTAAGCTTTTCAAATTGCCATAGCATGACTTGAACATATCAAGAACAAAATCAAGAGAAAACCAAAATTGTACCACTGTAGGTTTTTACTGAACTGTGATAGAAATAGGAATGGTGATTTTAGAGAGGAAACCAGGTTTGACCTTTCACTTAAGGTATTTTAAGGTTATGAGTAGGGTGTGGTTCATATTATGTACATATTAGTGTTGAAATTTAATAGCTATAATTTGTAGTAAATACATACTTGTTAATATTGAGCCATGTTAGACATTTGTTTCAGGTAAGCTGTAGTTATTAATGAGAGTAACCACAGAGTCAGCAGGTGTGTGGGGAAAAATATACTTTAGGACAAATATAGTCTGCTATTAAGTTGCTCATTTAAGGTAAAAGGTAGCAAGGGAGTCTTTTAGAGAAAACCTGTGTATGAAAACTCAAACTTGGAAAACATAAAAATTAGAGACAAGATTACAACCATGAGTATTGTATACTTTTCAGGACAATTCCTGAACAATTGAAAAACAAGGTCGGGTGTGGTGGCTCATGCCTGTAATCCCAGCACTTTGGGAGGCCGAGGTGGGTGGATCACATGAGGTCAGGAGTTTGAGACCAGCCTGGCCAACATGGTGAAACCCTATTTCTACTACTAATAAAAAAACTTGCTGGGTGTGATGGTGGGCACCTGTAATCCCAGCTACTCAGGAGGCTGGGGTGGGAGAATTGCTTGAACCTGGGAGGCAGAGGTTGCAGTGACCTGAGATGGCGCCGCCACTGTACTCCAGTCTTGGCAACAGAGTGAGACTCTGTCTCCAAAAACAAAAAAAACCACAAACAAATGGTGTCCACCGCCCCCCCCCCCCCGCCCCGACCCCGTAGTCATTGCTTATAATGGATTTGAAAAACAATTTGATTAGATCATAACATTTTAGGGGCTTGTTTATTATATATAGTGAGGCATACCTACAATTACTGTTTTTGTTTTCATTAGCCATTTAAACACAAATTCAAGTTTCTGTCTTCAAGGTATCCTTTGCTATATCTTTGAGTTTTTAAACAAGCCTTTTGAAATGAGAAGATAAAGATGAAGATATCCAACCTTGACTATAAACAACTTTCAAATTTTATACTTAATTGGGCAATAAACAATGCTGTCTTATTAAAGCCATATAGTCTTTTCTGCTCTTAAACAATTGGTAGTCTTTTCCTGGAATGTCATTGCCTGCCTAGTGTTGTCAAAGACTTGGGTAATCTTGCTGAAAGAAAGTAAAAGTAGCACTATTAGAAAGGCTCTCCTGAAAAAGAAAAAAAAGTGCTATTTGTGGACAATGTGTGGAATGCCTTTTTAAAAGATCATTTAATAAGACTGCTTTTGGGTATCACTTGAAAGTATGTTTATGGATGGGAATGTTGAAATTGCAAATCTAAATTGTTTGTGTTTAGGGAAGATAATGAGAAGACAAACACTTAAATATATTCAAAAGACTAATGAATGACAGTCTGCTTTGTTAAATAGTTGTGCCGTAAGTATCTCATTTTTATCAGTTAACTATTTAGTATCTACCTATGCATTCTTCTAGCAGTTTTTGGGAAGATGAGAAATGGAGAAGGTCATTGCTCAGAAAAAGTGGAGACATTTCGTTGGCGTGGTGGCTCACGCCTGTAATCACAGCGTTTTGGGAGGCTGAGGCAGGCAGATCACTTGAGGCCAGGAGTTGGAGACCAGCCTGGCCAACGTAGCGAAACCCTGTCTCTACCAAAAATACACAAAATTAGCCAGGTGTTGTGGCTCATGCCTGTAGTCCCAGCTACTGGGGAGGCTGAGGCAGGAGAATTGCTTGAACCCAGGAGGCAGAGGTTACAGTGAGCCGAGATTGTGCCATGGCACTCCAGCCTGGGTGACAGAGGGAGACTCTGTCTCAAAAAAAAAAAAAAAAAAAGTGGAGAAATTTATTATTTTGATGGGAAGTAAAATACTGAGGTAAACTTCTCTAACATAGAAAATGTCAACAAACACACATTATTGTAGTTTAAATTGAGTCCATAAGAAAGAGGCTGTGCTGAAGAGTCAGGGAACTGGCTTAAGGAAAACTCAAAAATGTTGAGTTTAGAGTTGACTTGTGATGGAGATATGGACAATGAATTAGGGAAGAGAAGAACTGGTCTTCCAGCTGAGGAATAGCATGAGGAGAGACCTGGAAATGGGAATTTAGCTTGATCCAAGGGCCTGTACAGTTCAGAGAGAGAGAAGCTGGTTTTTATTCATCACCACTCCTTAATTCCTGGGGGAGCTCATATTTACATATTATTATCTGGAGCTGGACTACAGGTGTTCAGATCCAGAAATTACCAATGAATAGCACGGTGATCTTGGGTATGTTCCTTTACTTGTCTGCTTCTGTTTCTTAATCTATAAAACAGGACTAATAATAGTCGTTATCCTTATAAGGTTGTTAGGAGTGTTCAATGAGTTAATACATGTAAAGTTCCAAGAATAGTGCCTAGCACATAGTTAGCTGTGGTGGAGTAAATTGTTAGTGGTGAGACACTAAAATAAGGAAGGCATTTATTTACTTTGGAGGCCTTTATGCTAATCTAGGATGAGCTGGTGAAGGGTTAGATTTGGTGTTAGTGTAGGGAATAGGAAGGAAAAATACCAGAAGTAAAGGATTGTTAGAATTTGAGGGATTGGCTTTCTGTAGGTAAGAGAAATGACTCAAGATTGCAGTTCTGACATAATTGGAGGATAGTAGTGCTGGAGGTAGTAAAGATGCTGAATTGTTTTTTGCATTTTATATTTCACATGACCTGGGACTCTTCTGGCTAATTTGGAGATTTATGAGGGAAGCATGCTCGGTAAAGATGTTGGTTAAAAAGAAGACCCATCTTTTTTCTGCATATAAAGTTAATGCATAGTCATAATTGAAAAGAAAATTAGAGAACAGAAAAAGCAAAAGGGGAAAAATTAGCTTTATTTCAGTATCCAGAGAAAATTGATTTATTTCCTTTTTGTCTTTTTTTCTTATAGTTCTGTTTGCAAAGCTGGTAACTTAATGTTAGTTCATTTATGTCCTGTTTTTTGTTTCACTTAATCTTCTACCATTAACATTTTCTCCTGTTATTAACTTGGCTTAAAATAGTTGCATGCTCTTAAATGGAATGAATATAGCATAACTTAACAATCCATTCTTTTATTACTTGGCCTTTATGGATTTTTGTTAATTTGCTTTTTGATATGATAAATAATGTGGTACTGACCACCTTTTTGTGTATTTATATGTTTTTGCCCACATTCTGATTTCTTTTGGTTAGGAGATGCAAATTTTGTTTTTTGTGCCTACAAGTTAATAATTAAAGCTAACGAATTCCCTTAGGGAAATGAACACAGAGGGAGATAAATTATCAGGCCAGGGATTGATGTTAATGGTGGAATTACATGTATAAAATTAGTGACTTTGGTTGATTATTTAATGTAATAATACAAAATTTTATTAGTATGTGAATGGAATGCATTATGACATTTGGAGCACATTTGTGCTTGTATACAAATGTGTTGTGTGGTGACTGGAGGGAATTCCTGTCATTCTTTGACCTGTGCTTATAGAAATGGAGTGGAGTCTAACTGGAGTCTTGTCAGTGAGAGAGCCCTTGAATTCCTGACTTTTTGTGAGAGAGACAGTATAGTGTAGCGGAAAGAATTGGGCTCAGGAGCCAGACAACTGGATTGGAATCGATGACTTGCAGCTTACTAGCTGGATGGCCTTAGGTGAGATATTTAAATAATCACAGCTATACTTTTTTCATTTGTGAAAAGTGGGTAATAATGCCCACCTACAGAATCCTTGTGAAGATTAAATAAGGTTATCTATATATTTTTTCCTATAAAGCTGCTTAAAAAATGGTAGCTGCTATTATCGTGGTACCTTGTAATTAGCATTCTCGGTAATACTAATGATTATATTAGAAATCATTATAAAGCCAGTATTATAGCTAGTGTTTATTGAACTCCTATTATATACTAGGCATTGTGATAAGCAATTTATGGGCATTATCTCATTTTACTTTGGATAAAATGAAATGTTTTGTCTGTGGTGTTGGAAGTGAGGAAATACCCCTACAAGAGCAACAAGTCAGAGTTGCTTTTAGTGCCGTAAAATTGTGTATATGAAGTCTGAGAAGTAATCAGGCATACAGGTAGTTTTGAAAAGTCATGAAGTACCCAGCAACCTTAACTTTTCTTTTTTAGTTGATTTATTCTTAATGTTATTATTTTGTCGACTATACTTTGTAGAGTGCAGAATAATGAAGAGAACGTGTATACCTTTTGAAAATCCTTTTCCATGCTTAGGCATCGCCGCCACTTGAATGTAGCATTTTGTCCATATTCTTTCTCCAGCTACTTGAAATTCTTTCTGGAGTGAGGCATAGTCTAAATAATTAAGTAAAATAAAAATTACTTGACTGGAAAGGATAGAACGCCTGGGAACAGGTTGGAGAGAATGTTAAGAGTCTCTAGGGCAGAACGTCTTCACTTTTTTTCTTAATGGCAGAGAAGAAGGAACATAAACTCCCTTGGTAGCCTGAAGCAGCACGTTGCAAGTGAGTGGAAGAAATTGTATCTTAAAAATTCATGTACATTTTATTTTCTACTTGCTACCACAAACATATCTGTAGTAATTTAAATATGTTTTCATTAATCATTGAGTAAAACTGAAGTTCTAAAGTTGCATCATTTTTGGGTTATGGCATTACCTTCCTCCTGTTTTGGTTTGTATCTTTGGGGATAAGGGTCAGGGTGGAATGGAATGCTGGCCAATCCTTAATGAGAAGCCCAACTCTAGAGCATATCTTTAGCTGTATTTTTTCATGCACCTTTTCTTGCTCCTATAGAAGCCTGTAAAAAGGGATCATTACATCAGGGGGAAAAATGGTTTTGGTAGAAAGAAAACTGTTATTTTCATAAACTGAAGCACAGATAGTTTTGTTAATAACATGACTGTTATTTGAAACTTTCTTCTGTTTCCAGCCAGATCATCCTGTAATTTTTAAAGATACCCTTGACTTGAAAAGAAAATGTAATTTTTAAAGAGAGAGCTTTGGTTTTTTTTTTGTTCCATGTTTAAAATGTGCTCTCATGTGTTCCAGGTTAAAAATGTGCTCTCATAAAGACCATGGTGAGTCATCCAAGCTACTGTAAGCTGCTTGGGGACTTAAAGATCACATTTAAAGATCACACAGAAAAGAAAATGCATTAGAGATTGGTTACTAATTTTTATTGCATTGGGTGGTGACTCAGGGATGAAACCTTCAAAATAATATAATAAAACAATTTGAGATAAGGTACTGGACAGAAAATACTACCTTTTTTTCCCTTAAAAAAACACTACTACCATAACTTACTGTATTTTGGTTATTAAAATTGGTATAATTTGGCCCAAGATGTCATTTTATCAGCTCTGTGGTGTTAGGAAGGTGCCTGAATTTGAACTGAGGGAGTTTCTCTAAATTTGTGGTAATCTATGGAAGATCATTCTAGTTGCCAAATGGAAGTCTCTCTGGAGGCGGCCTCCCTCAAAAGTTGTCAGTGTATTTGCTTCTGTTAGTTTTGCCTGTGAGCTCTTTCCAGGCTTTAAAAATGAACAAGATTGACTCATAATTACTCTTTCATCACTTCATTGGTAGCTGATACAGTGAACACAGGTTGGACTTAATATAATCATGGCTACTCCAGTCAGTGAGTGAATGTGCTGCTGCTGTCGGCAAGAGTTGTGAATGTTGGTTGGGCATGGAAGGTATCTCTGCTGGGAGGGAATTACAGTCATCCAGCTTCTTGGTCCCAGAGGCATATGTTGTTGTTTTGAGGTGGTTGGGGATGAATAAGTGGTTGGTTTGTACCTTTGGAGCGTAAAAAATGCTAGGCTCACTTTAAACAGTAGCGTGGTTTGACCGCAGGTCAGTTTAGAAAATCTAAGCCTATATGGGCACTTGTGCCAAGGGTAAGAATCTTTGAGTTCTCCTGCAGGATCCTTTTAGGTTTTTCCTATTTGGAAACCCCACTATATCTAGCCAACTTTGTCATGTGGTCCGGAGGCCCGTTTACTTAATCTACTTGGTACTGACATACTCGGATTTTAGAAAATGTTTTTTAGTGTTATTCTCAGTTGGGAATAAAGTTAAAGGGAAAAGTGTTTCATGTTGAATCTCTTGATAGGAACATATAAGTTAAAATGATTGTAACTTTCCAATTAGGTAGATAATTAGAGGCATTGCAAGACTGTTCTAAGTATCCTTAATATCTTTTATCTAAGTATCAGCTAGTTTTTTTTTTATTCTAGGTGACAGCATATTTTATTATTTGTCAAGATCCCCTTTTCCCAGTTAGAGATCCACAGTCCCTTATCTGCAGTTTTGAAATCCAAAAAGATCTGAACCACAGTTAATTTCAGCATGAAGTATTTTGATGGCTAAATCTGATCTTATCTGAAGGGAGGCCATTGACATTCTCTATTTTCCTAGTTCCTGTGTGGTTGCCAGGAGCTGATTTGTAGCGTGTGACATATATACCTATATACTATGTTTCCTTTCTAAAATCTGAAAAACTGAGTTCTAAAACCCACCTGGCCCCATGGATTTTAGAAAAGATATTATGGAGATCTGTCTCTCTCTCTCTCCTCCTCCTCTCCCTCGTTCCTTCACCCCCCACCCCAGGGATTGTTTTCAACTCACAGTAAGAACTTTTTGTTCTCAAAAGTCTAAACTAGAGACTACATCATTTTAAATACAGAAAAAAAAAATTGTGGTGGACTTGTTTATATAAAGCAAATTCTTCTTGGAATATAAGCTTTTCAGGCTGAGTTTTATTCTTTGAGTAGTCCACCCAATACATTGATTTAGGGAATCAAGATCTGTTTTGAGGAGAGAGAAGCTTTCTCATCTTTTGGGCCAAGGAGTGTGCTGATATTTCTCTGGTCAGTTAAAGCATGCAGAGAAATTTTCAGGGTAAAAATCAGGAGTGTAGAATTCTTTTCATTTGGTCCCCATTTTGTATATATAAGAAGCATTATATGATCTCTACCAAAAGGAAGCCTCAGCCCTGACCATACTTTTTTGAATTTTTACTGAGAGCAAACAGTTAAGAAAATCCTAATCATCTTCAAGAAGAAAAAGTAGAGCCAAGATACTTTGCTGTAGGGAACAGACAAAATCAGTCTTTGGTAAACTTTATTCTTTCCTTTTATATTGGTGAAAAGTTTTCATAGATTAGTAGCATGATGCTTATTCCTGAAATATACTCATTACAGGCATCTTAATTAAAAACAGGTTATGATTCTGTTGAGTGTAAAATTTTCCTCAGGAGCTTGTTATTGGCTCAGACCCACTACTGTTTAATATAAACTAAGAAAGTAGTAATGAAGTGTGTAATAAACTAGTTTGACGTAGTCTGTTTTGAGAGGTAGACGAGTAGGCCATTGACTTTTCTGGTGGCTTTGCAAGCCTGTTGCTTGTACTGTTGCTAGTGTTATTGTCTTAAGAACCATGATACAATGTTGAATAATTAAATCCACTTAAAGTTTGTAGGGGTTTGAGATGCTGTACTGCAGGAACACAAAACATGCCATAGTGCTAGGGTCTCTCTTGCCTTCGTATTTGTATAATCCCTCTTCTCAAGCTTAGGAACAGTGCCTGTAGCGAGCAGACTCTATTCTCACTGAGTTTGACTCTGGTGACTTGCCAAATAAGTTATAATAGCAGTAGGACTTTGTCCACTGAATGATTGGGAGAAGGGGAGGAATCTTATTGTTTTAAAACAAAATCAGTGATGATAAGAGTGCTTCATAAATATTTACTCATATGCTATTTACTTCATAACTCTTGTAGGAAGTTGGTAACTGTTCATTTTACAGAGGAAATAGAGAAATCAACAGTGAAATACATTTGCCTGTGGTTTCTTATTGCCCCTCAGAAGTAGCAAACTCTAATCAGTTGTAGTTGCACCTGCACTGATACCAATCTACAAGAGCATGGTTTGTCTTGAGGAGGAATTTAGTATCTCTAGAAATCTTTGAAATTTGTTATAATAAGAAGTCTTATCTGAAGCCAAGGTGACAAGAAGAAAAAAAGAAGTCTTAAATGGGGTACTGTTGATATTCTCCAAAAGTGCTTCACGATTTATTTGTTTAATAATAATAATTATTATTATTTTGGGAGACAGAGTGTGGCTCTGTCGCCCAGGCTGGAGTGCAATGGTGCAATCTCAGCTCACTGCAACCTTTGCCTTCCGGGTTCAAGCGATTTTTGTGCCTCAGCCTTCCATGTAGCTGGGATTACAGGCACCTGCCACCACACTTATTTTTGTAATTTTTGGTAGAGACAGGGTTTCACCGTGTTGGCCAGGCTGTTCTTTAATTCTGCCCACCTTGGCCTCCCAAAGTGCTGGGATTATAGGTGTGAGCTACTGTGCCTGGCCGATTTATTTTTATTAAGGAGAAAACAGTATAATTAAAAGCCTCCATAAAATAGTTAATTAAGGACTTTATTTTTAGTATTTCAAGACATTAAATATAAATAGCTACAACCTCAGATAGCTTTATAAAAGTGTAATTCTTTTTTTGTGTGGTCTTATTGTTAAGCTGTCTTTAGACTTTGTGAGTTGGGAAGAATATGAAATTTGATAGTTGGAAGATACTGGTATATTCACAGCTACCATTTAGTTGAGGTCAGAGAAAAGAATGGTTACTTCATAGTATGGAAAATTTTTATTATTTCCCCTTTTTCAAAGATTTAGTGTTTAGTTATAAAAACAAGTTAAAGTGGATGGAAAATATTTATTCCAAAAGTAGTTTAAAAATGTTATCAAACATACAGAAGATACTTTAATAGAACAGAACTTTTAATTCATTAAATGAAAGGTAATAATGCTAATATTGAAAGGGTTAAGATTAGTTCATTTTGTATTTTTATTTACTTAGAAGTAGATTGGGCTGTTGTTTTGTTAAAGAGCATCTGTAGGTATTTGAGTGAGTACCTACTAATGCTCTGTTTTTTGTTCTGTGTAGAATGGTTTGTTTAAGGTAGTGGAAAATAAAGATACATTGTGGTATATTTGAAAGAGGAGCAGTTTGGAGATACGAAGTCTTGCTTTAGTGTTGGCTTTATTATTTACTAGATATGTGATCTTAGGGCAGAATATTTTAACCTCTCTGAGTCTGTTTATCTTATGTCTAAGATGAGGACAATAAAAATACTGCCTGAGGGTGTTGTGATAATGAGCAGATTAAAAGTTTTTATGGAAATTCTAAAATGTGGAGGTTTGTGGTCTGTACAGATATTAGTTATTAGGTGGCATAGCAAGTCTTGAAAGGGATTCCAAGCTTTTCATATACATATGGAGAGAGGGAATCTTCATATAAAACTTAAACATTTCTGATGGTCAGTTATTGAAGATTAAATCAGGTGACTGAGAGGAACACTAGCCTATGGAACTCCTTATAATTTTTAATATGTAATTTACATATTATTTTATATATAAATATATATTTCATCAGAATGAAATATATATAATATTTGTATATAATTCATCAGAATGTCAGAATTCTGATGAATCATCAGAATCTCTTATAAATTCATCAGAATCTCAGAATTGTTTGGATGAGTCTTTTTGGTTAAATGGGGGAAATTGAAGCACTAAAGTAAAATAAATCCTCAGACATAGTCTTTGTGAGGATTCTGTTAATTGTATTCCAAACCATAGAGCCCCCATATTAGTGCCCTTGAGTCCTTTATTCTCAGCTCAGTTTTTAAAATGCTTGTTGAGGATCTGCTGTAGTGACAAAGTTAACCCCAGGCTTAAGTATGAATGTGTGACAGCTGAATAGTTCCTAGGAATAGTCTGCTTTTACTTTGTACTGATAAGCAGTAATCTCAACAAAATTTTAGTGACACTAAAGAGTTAACCTTTTAAAGAGTTAAAAAGTTCAGATACACTTTTATACTCCTGAGTGAGGAGGAGAGGATACAAAGAGGAAGTTAGGAAACGCTAGAGAAACTCTTGTCTGCTGTATGCTTATGCTTGAAGGAAGAAAGTCTGACTTAGTCATATCCATGAATGACAGGACTTGGAGCTGTCTGCTGGTGACGCTACTGTTTCCTGGTTCTTCGTGATTAGGACTTTGTGATGAGGATGCTCCTGCAGCATCCAGTATTGTCCCTTTCCATTTAGAGTGTCTGTCTGGGTATATAAAATAGCTGTCTTACCTTATATTGGGAAATATTGGGATTTTCCATGACTTTCTAAGTATCTTATGCGATTGTATTGTTTAGAAGTTTTTACATTATTTTGAAGAAGGGAATTGACAAATCCAAAGTAAGGAGACTACTGGGTTCCTTTGGAACCCAGTGCCGGTAGAGCCATTGAGGTAGCTTTGATGGAGGTCAGTGTACTTGTGGCCTTCATAGGAGCTATTTGCTGATTGTTCTTCAGAATAAGACATTAACTGGGTTTGGGAGAAAAGGGTCATGGAACGATTTGACAGTTGCGTGACTGGACTCAAGAAAATTCTGGGGTCTCTGTCTCAGCTTCTCTCTTTGTAATAATTCCTAATGCTTTCTTGAAGATCTCTTAAGTTGCAACGATGAGAATAGCTGGTAGGTGAAACAGCAAAACTAAAGACCTTGGAAATGGATAGTGAGGGTTCTTGAATATAACTTCTAAGAATCTTGGGGCCAAGTGAGGTAGCTTGTTTTTCTCTGTAGCTAATTGCTTGCTGTGTAATCTGTTGCTTTGCTACTGGACATTGCAGTAGTCTCCTTACTTGGTCTTCTTGCTGCCAGTTGCTCTCTTTTTCCAATCTGTGTTAGTCTGCTTGGGCTGCCATAATAAAATACCGTAGATTTGGTGGCTTACACGACAGAAATTTATTTTCTCACAGTTTTGGAGGCTAAAAGCCTGAGATCGGGGTGCCAGCATGGTCACCTTCTGGTGAGGGCTGTCTTTCTGGCTTGCAGAGGGATACCTTCTCACTGTGCCCTCAGTGTATGTGTGTGTATGGTGGGAGGGTCTCATATGTGCCCTTTGGTGTCTCTCTTTTTTTAAAAAAATTTTTTGTTTCCGTAGGTTTTTGGGGAACAGGTGGTATTTGGTGACATGAGTAAGTTCTTTAGTTGTGATTTGTGAGATTTTGGTGCACCCATCACCCAAGCAGTATACACTGAACACAATATGTAGTCTTTTATCCCTCACCGCCCTCCCACCCTTTTCCCTGAGTCCCCAAAGTCCAAGGTATCATTCTTATACCTTTGTATCTCGTAGTTTAGCTCCTGCTTATGAGTGAGAACATACGTTGTTTGGTTTTCCATTCCTGAGTTAACTTCTCTTAGGACAATAGTCTCCAGTTCCATCCAGGTTGCTGTGAATGCCATTAATTTGTTCCTTCTTATGGCTGCACAGTATTCTATCATGTATATATATACAGATTCTATCATGTATGTATATACAGTTTCTTTATCCACTAGTTGATAGATGAGCATTTGAGCTGGTTCCATATTTTTGCAATTGTGAATTGCTATAAACGTGTGTGCAAGTATTTTTTTCATATAATGACTTCTTTTCCTATGGGTAGATACCCAATAATGGGATTGCTGGATCAAATGGTAGTTCTACTTTTAGTTCTTTAAGGAATCACCACACTGTTTTCTGTAGTGGTTGTACTAGTTTACATTCCCACAAGCAATGTAGAAGTGTTCCATTTTTACCGCATCTATCATCTTTTTATTTTTTTATTATGGCCATTCTTGTGAGAGTAAGGTGGTATTGCATTGTGGTTTGGATTTGCATTTCCCTGATCATTAGCGATATTGAGCATTTTTTCATATGTTTGTTGGCCATTTGTATATCTTCTTTTGAGAATTGTCTATTCATGTCCTTAGCCTACTTTTTGATGGGATTGTTTGTTTTTTCTTGCTAATTTGTTTGAGTTCCTTGTAGATTCTGGATATTAGTCCTTTGTCAGATGTATAGATTGAGATGATTTTCTTGCACTCTGTGTGTTGTCTGTTTACTCTGCTAACTGTTCTTTTGCTGTGCAGAAGCTCTTCAGTTTAATTAAGACCTACCTCTTTATCTTTGTTTTTGTCACATTGCTTTTGGGTTCTTGGTCATGAAGTCTTTGCCTAAGCCAATGTCTAGATGGGTTTTTCTGATGTTATCTTCTGGAATTTTTAAAGTTTCAGGTCTTAGATTTAAGTTTTTGATCCATCTTGAGTTGATTTTTGTATAAGGTATGAGATGAGGATCCAATTTCGTTCTCTTACATGTGGTTTTCCAATTATCCCAGCACCATTTGTTGAATAGGGTGTCCTTTCCCCACTTTAGTTTTTGTTTGCTTTGTTGAAGATCGGCTTTAAGTATTTGGGTTTATTTCTGGGTTCTGTATTCTGTTCCATTGGTCTGTGTGCTTATTTTTATACTAGTACCATGCTGTTTTGGTGACTATGGCCTTACAGTCTAGTTTGAAGTCAGGTAATGTGATGCCAGATTTGATCTTTTTGCTCAGTCTTGTTTTGGCTGTGATGGCTCTTCTGGTTCCATATGAATTTTAGGATTTTTTTTTCTAGTTCTGTGAAGAATGATCTTGGTATTTTGATGGGAATTGCATTGAATTTGTGGATTGCTTTTGGCAGTATGGTCATTTTCACAATATTGATTCTGCCATGATTCATCTGTGAGCATGGGTTGTGTTCCCGTTTGTGTCATCTGTGATTTATTTCAGCACTGTTTGGTAGTTTTCCTTGTAGACGTCCTTTACCTCCTTGGTTAGGTATGTTCCTAAGTATTAAATTTTTTTGGCTGCTGTTTTAAAACAGGTTGAGTTCTTGATTTGATTATCAGTTTGGTCGCTGTTGGTGTATAGTAGAGCTACTGATTTGTATACGTTAATTTGTATACGTTAATTTTGCTGAATTCATGTATGAGTTCTAGGAACTTTTTTTTTTTTTTGAGACGGAGTCTCATTCTGTCTCCTCGGCTGGAGTGTAGTGGCGTGATCTTGGCTCACTGCAACCTTCTAGGAGCTTTTTGGAGGAATCTTCAGGGTTTTCTAAGTGTACGATCATATCATCAGCAAACAGCAACAGTTTGACTTCTTTACTGACTTGGGTGCCCTTTTTCTTTCTTTCTCTTGTCGGGTTCTCTGGCTAGGACTATATTGAATAGAAGTGGTGAGAGTGGGCATCCTTGTCTTGTTCCAATTCTCGGAGGGAATGCTTTCAACTTTTCCCTGTTCAGTATTATGTTGGCTGTGGGTTTGTCATAGGTGGCTTTTATTACATTGAGGTATGTCCCTTATATGCCAGTTTTGCTGAGGATTTTAATCATAAAAGAATGCTGTATTTTGTCAGATGCTTTTTCCCACATCTGCATCTATCAAGATGATAGATGACTTTTGTTTTTAGGTCTGTTTGTGTGGTGTATCACATTTATTGACTTGCATATGTTAAACCATCCCTGTATCCCTGGTATGAAACTCGCTTGATCATGATGGATTATCTTTTTGATATACTGTTTGATTTGGTTAGCTAGTATTTTGTTACGGATTTTTGCATCTATGTTCATCAGTGGTATTGGTCTGTAGTTTGCTTTTTTTTTCTTTTTTTTTTTTCGTTTCTTTTTTTTTTTTTTGAGACAGATAGCTAGTATTTTGTTACAGATTTTTGCATCTATGTTAATCAGTGGTATTGGTCTGTAGTTTGCTTTTTTTTTCTTCTTTTTTTCGTTTCTTTTCTTTTTCTTTTCTTTTTTTCTTTTTTCTTGCTCTGTTGCCAGGCTGCAGTGCAGTGGCGCGACCTTGGCTTACTGCAACCTCTGACTCCCTGGTTCAAGTGATTGTCTTGCCTCAGCCTCCCAAGTAGCTGGGATCACAGGCATGTGCCACCATGCCCAGCTAATTTTTGTATTTTTCATAGAGACGGGGTTTCACCATGTTGGCCAGGATGGTCTTGATCTCCTGACCTTGTGATCCCCCTGCCTCAGCCTCCCAAAGTGTTGGGATTACAGGCGTGAGCCACCGTGTCTGGCCTGTAGTTTGCTTTTTCTGTTGTGTCCTTTCCTGGTTTTGGTATTACAGTGATACTGGCATCATAGAATGATTTAGGGAGGATTCCCTCTTTCTCTGTCTTATGGAATAGTGTGAATAGGATTGGTACTAATTCTTCTTTGAACGTCTGTTAGAATTCTGCTGTGAATCTGTCCGGTCCGAGACTTTTTTTTTTTTTTTTAGTGGTAATTTTTTTATTACCATTTCAGTGTCGCTGCTTGTTTCTTTGATGTTTCCTGGCACTAAACCCATCATTAGGGCCCCACTTCATGACATCATCTAGCCTAAACTAACTTTCAAAGGCCCTATCTCCATGGGGATCCATCACATTCAGGGTTAAAGCTTCCACATATGAATTTTGAGAGGATGCAAACATTCAGTCCATAACACAGTCCATTTCATACACTTAAAACCTCTTCTTCTGTGATTTGTCTCAGGATCTACTTTGTTCCCTGCTGGGTATCAAAACAATTAAAAGTGTCACCTTAGCATTTATGTTCTTTAATAATCTGATGGAGACTTACCTTAGCCAGTCTTACATTCACTGCTTTTCAATCTGAATTGTGTGGTTCAGTCACACTGGTCTCTCCTCACCTGACCTCCTACTTCCAGTTATTCTTCACTCTCAACCTGTAATACTGTTTGCCATTCTTGTGCGGTTTGAATTCTCTTTCATTTACGAAATCTTCCCCAGCCTTTTCAGGTGATAATTTTGTAAAAATGTATTCCATTAATAAGACTGTCTTTGTATTTGTATACATTGTATACAAATGTATACATTACAAATGTAGCATTCACTTATTTTAAGGACTCTTGGGTGGAGGACAGTACTAATTCTTTTTTTTAACCACTGAAGACAGAG